>NW_026708351.1:0-67286 GCF_902713425.1 Acipenser ruthenus
CTTCCTTCTTAGTGGCAATGTCTTCTCCTTCTGGATACCTTGCAGGAATGTTCCTACTACAAAAATGCTCCCTTTTTATGTTCGGGTAGAAATCTGGCAAGAACGGGACTATTTGCAGCCAAGCCCCTTTCTTGCACCGTCGTTATATTTGTCTCAATGAAAATGATTTAACCTCCTTCTGCTTTACTAAACAAAAGATAGTGTTGAGTACCCAATCAGCAGTCTCACACATGTAGTTTCTATGTCAATACAAGTGTTAATACTTATTGAACTCATTGTCCATTTATTTGATAGATATGATATAACATTTTGTAAAATAACCCTTGCGCCTGCATTCTGATTGTTAAAACACATTATTGGTAAATTGAAAAAAATACAGCCAAGATCTACCCCAACAAAAAGCACTTACTAATGCAATGAACGAGTTAGTGCTTTTGTTAAAGTAATCCTTGTGACTATAAGACATTTCTGGATCAGCCTTATCCTTTCACAGTTAATTTTGTGAACATTTTCATTCATTTTTCGATTTTCTAATGTTTGGATGAGAAACAGCAGAGAAGAGAAGCTTAGTATCCTCAAATTTTGCCCCAACTTGATAGCACTTACTCTTATTTATAAAAGACAGTACTAAAGTTGAAGTAGAATTCAAAAGGAACTGTTGTAGCTTTGGATATAAAAACACAACATGTTGAGATACTGGCTGATAAACGCCAATAAAGCTACCCCAAAGAAAAGCACTTACTATAATAAATGAAAGAGAATGCCTTTTTTGAAGTAGCCTGCATGGTTAAAAAATGATGTTGATATAATTGGTCGTTGGTGAATTCTAAAATATCATTAGCAAAGTAAAGATTAATTCCTTTTCTGCCCCAAAACCTGTAGAAACGAGGCTTCCAAGTGAGAAGCAACTGAAACGATGCAAATTCAAACAACTTTCTAACACATAAAACCAGTCAGTGTATACGTTACAATAATCCTTCTGAATAAAACAAATCTTGTCTGTTTAAAACTGTCACCTGGCATTACATTTGTCCAGGTTCATATTCACTGTACTGTGTACTGGGTTACATTTTGGTAAATAAAAAGCAGTATATTATTCTCACATTTGCCCCAACTTGATAGCCTTACTGTTACAAGAAACAAAGGCAGTACTAAAGTTGGAGATTAATTCAAAATAAAACGTTGTTGTAGGATACGATTGACAAACAACATTGATTTGAAGAGTTACTGGTTGAAATGCAGCAATAAAGCTACCCCAAAGAAAAGCACTTACTACAAGAAAAGTAAAGTGAATGCCCCTTTTTGAAGTAGCCTGAAAGTGTTCATTTCTATCAAAAATAAAGCTGGAGATGGACTGTTCTCAATGGAGATAGACAGAGTGAAATATCTGATGAAAAAATCAACTACAGAGTACCCCAACAAAAAGCGCTTACTTTTAAAAACAACAAGTTAGTGCTTAAGTTAAAGTAATCATTGTGACTATTACAATCTGTAAGTATTTCAACTCCTGGGACAATAAAGTGTTGTTTTAAAGAAATACAACTAAGACTTACTTAATTCCAGCATGTGCAAATCCTTGGTGAAACAAATCTTCCTTCTTAGTGGCAATGTCTTCTCCTTCTGGATACCTTGCAGGAATGTTCCTACTACAAAAATGCTCCCTTTTTATGTTCGGGTAGAAATCTGGCAAGAACGGGACTATTTGCAGCCAAGCCCCTTTCTTGCACCGTCGTTATATTTGTCTCAATGAAAATGATTTAACCTCCTTCTGCTTTACTAAACAAAAGATAGTGTTGAGTACCCAATCAGCAGTCTCACACATGTAGTTTCTATGTCAATACAAGTGTTAATACTTATTGAACCCATTGTCCATTTATTTGATAGATATGATATAACATTTTGTAAAATAACCCTTGCGCCCGCATTCTGATTGTTAAAACACATTATTGGTAAATTGAAAAAAAATACAGCCAAGATCTACCCCAACAAAAAGCACTTACTAATGCAATGAACGAGTTAGTGCTTTTGTTAAAGTAATCCTTGTGACTATAAGACATTTCTGGATCAGCCTTATCCTTTCACAGTTAATTTTGTGAAGATTTTCATTCATTTTTCGATTTTCTAATGTTTGGATGAGAAACAGCAGAGAAGAGAAGCTTAGTATCCTCAAATTTTGCCCCAACTTGATAGCACTTACTCTTATTTATAAAAGACAGTACTAAAGTTGAAGTAGAATTCAAAAGGAACTGTTGTAGCTTTGGATATAAAAACACAACATGTTGAGATACTGGCTGATAAACGCCAATAAAGCTACCCCAAAGAAAAGCACTTACTATAATAAATGAAAGAGAATGCCTTTTTCTGAAGTAGCCTGCATGGTTAAAAAACGATGTTGATATAATTGGTCGTTGGTGAATTCTAAAATATCATTAGCAAAGTAAAGATTAATTCCTTTTCTGCCCCAAAACCTGTAGAATCGAGGCTTCCAAGTGAGAAGAAGCAACTGAAACGATGCAAATTCAAACAACTTTCTAACACATAAAACCAGTCAGTGTATACGTTACAATAATCCTTCTGAATAAAACAAATCTTGTCTGTTTAAAACTGTCACCTGGCATTACATTTGTCCAGGTTCATATTCACTGTACTGTGCACTGGGTTACATTTTGGTAAATAAAAAGCAGTATATTATTCTCACATTTGCCCGAACTTGATAGCCTTACTGTTACAAGAAACAAAGGCAGTACTAAAGTTGGAGATTAATTCAAAATAAAACGTTGTTGTAGGATACGATTGACAAACAACATTGATTTGAAGAGTTACTGGTTGAAATGCAGCAATAAAGCTACCCCAAAGAAAAGCACTTACTACAAGAAAAGTAAAGTGAATGCCCCTTTTTGAAGTAGCCTGAAAGTGTTCATTTCTATCAAAAATAAAGCTGGAGATGGACTGTTCTCAATGGAGATAGACAGAGTGAAATATCTGATGAAAAAATCAACTACAGAGTACCCCAACAAAAAGCACTTACTTTTAAAAACAACGAGTTAGTGCTTAAGTTAAAGTAATCATTGTGACTTACAATCTGTAAGTATTTCAACTCCTGGGACAATAAAGTGTTGTTTTAAAGAAATACAACTAAGACTTACTTAATTCCAGCATGTGCAAATCCTTGGTGAAACAAATCTTCCTTCTTAGTGGCAATGTCTTCTCCTTCTGGATACCTTGCAGGTATGTTCCTACTACAAAAATGCTCCCTTTTTATGTTCGGGTAGAAATCTGGCAAGAACGGGACTATTTGCAGCCAAGCCCCTTTCTTGCACCGTCGTTATATTTGTCTCAATGAAAATGATTTAACCTCCTTCTGGTTTACTAAACAAAAGATAGTGTTGAGTACCCAATCAGCAGTCTCACACATGTAGTTTCTATGTCAATACAAGTGTTAATATTTATTGAACCCATTGTCCATTTATTTGATAGATATGACATAACATTTTGTAAAATAACCCTTGCGCCCGCATTCTGATTGTTAAAACACATTATTGGTAAATTGAAAAAAAATACAGCCAAGATCTACCCCAACAAAAAGCACTTACTAATGCAATGAACGAGTTAGTGCTTTTGTTAAAGTAATCCTTGTGACTATAAGACATTTCTGGATCAGCCTTATCCTTTCACAGTTAATTTTGTGAAGATTTTCATTCATTTTTCGATTTTCTAATGTTTGGATGAGAAACAGCAGAGAAGAGAAGCTTAGTATCCTCAAATTTTGCCCCAACTTGATAGCACTTACTCTTATTTATAAAAGACAGTACTAAAGTTGAAGTAGAATTCAAAAGGAACTGTTGTAGCTTTGGATATAAAAACACAACATGTTGAGATACTGGCTGATAAACGCCAATAAAGCTACCCCAAAGAAAAGCACTTACTATAATAAATTAAAGAGAATGCCCCTTTTTGAAGTAGCCTGCATGGTTAAAAAACGATGTTGATATAATTGGTCGTTGGTGAATTCTAAAATATCATTAGCAAAGCAAAGAGTAATTCCTTTTCTGCCCCAAAACCTGTAGAATCGAGGCTTCTAAGTGAGAAGCAACTGAAACGATGCAAATTCAAACAACTTTCTAACACATAAAACCAGTCAGTTACAATAATCCTTCTGAATAAAACAAATCTTGTCTGTTTAAAACTGTCACCTGGCATTACATTTGTCCAGGTTCATATTCACTGTACTGTGTACTGGGTTACATTTTGGTAAATAAAAAGCAGTATATTATTCTCACATTTGCCCCAACTTGATAGCCTTACTGTTACAAGAAACAAAGGCAGTACTAAAGTTGGAGATTAATTCAAAATAAAACGTTGTTGTAGGATACGATTGACAAACAACATTGATTTGAAGAGTTACTGGTTGAAATGCAGCAATAAAGCTACCCCAAAGAAAAGCACTTACTACAAGAAAAGTAAAGTGAATGCCCCTTTTTGAAGTAGCCTGAAAGTGTTCATTTCTATCAAAAATAAAGCTGGAGATGGACTGTTCTCAATGGAGATAGACAGAGTGAAATATCTGATGAAAAAATCAACTACAGAGTACCCCAACAAAAAGCACTTACTTTTAAAAACAACGAGTTAGTGCTTAAGTTAAAGTAATCATTGTGACTATTACAATCTGTAAGTATTTCAACTCCTGGGACAATAAAGTGTTGTTTTAAAGAAATACAACTAAGACTTACTTAATTCCAGCATGTGCAAATCCTTGGTGAAACAAATCTTCCTTCTTAGTGGCAATGTCTTCTCCTTCTGGATACCTTGCAGGAATGTTCCTACTACAAAAATGCTCCCTTTTTATGTTCGGGTAGAAATCTGGCAAGAACGGGACTATTTGCAGCCAAGCCCCTTTCTTGCACCGTCGTTATATTTGTCTCAATGAAAATGATTTAACCTCCTTCTGCTTTACTAAACAAAAGATAGTGTTGAGTACCCAATCAGCAGTCTCACACATGTAGTTTCTATGTCAATACAAGTGTTAATACTTATTGAACCCATTGTCCATTTATTTGATAGATATGATATAACATTTTGTAAAATAACCCTTGCGCCCGCATTCTGATTGTTAAAACACATTATTGGTAAATTGAAAAAAAATACAGCCAAGATCTACCCCAACAAAAAGCACTTACTAATGCAATGAACGAGTTAGTGCTTTTGTTCAAGTAATCCTTGTGACTATAAGACATTTCTGGATCAGCCTTATCCTTTCACAGTTAATTTTGTGAAGATTTTCATTCATTTTTCGATTTTCTAATGTTTGGATGAGAAACAGCAGAGAAGAGAAGCTTAGTATCCTCAAATTTTGCCCCAACTTGATAGCACTTACTCTTATTTATAAAAGACCGTACTAAAGTTGAAGTAGAATTCAAAAGGAACTGTTGTAGCTTTGGATATAAAAACACAACATGTTGAGATACTGGCTGATAAACGCCAATAAAGCTACCCCAAAGAAAAGCACTTACTATAATAAATGAAAGAGAATGCCTTTTTTTGAAGTAGCCTGCATGGTTAAAAAATGATGTTGATATAATTGGTCGTTGGTGAATTCTAAAATATCATTAGCAAAGTAAAGAGTAATTCCTTTTCTGCCCCAAAACCTGTAGAATCGAGGCTTCCAAGTGAGAAGCAACTGAAACATTGCAAATTCAAACAACTTTCTAACACATAAAACCAGTCAGTGTATACGTTACAATAATCCTTCTGAATAAAACAAATCTTGTCTGTTTAAAACTGTCACCTGGCATTACATTTGTCCAGGTTCATATTCACTGTACTGTGTACTGGGTTACATTTTGGTAAATAAAAAGCAGTATATTATTCTCACATTTGCCCCAACTTGATAGCCTTACTGTTACAAGAAACAAAGGCAGTACTAAAGTTGGAGATTAATTCAAAATAAAACGTTGTTGTAGGATACGATTGACAAACAACATTGATTTGAAGAGTTACTGGTTGAAATACAGCAATAAAGCTACCCCAAAGAAAAGCACTTACTACAAGAAAAGTAAAGTGAATGCCCCTTTTTGAAGTAGCCTGAAAGTGTTCATTTCTATCAAAAATAAAGCTGGAGATGGACTGTTCTCAATGGAGATAGACAGAGTGAAATATCTGATGAAAAAATCAACTACAGAGTACCCCAACAAAAAGCACTTACTTTTAAAAACAACGAGTTAGTGCTTAAGTTAAAGTAATCATTGTGACTATTACAATCTGTAAGTATTTCAACTCCTGGGACAATAAAGTGTTGTTTTAAAGAAATACAACTAAGACTTACTTAATTCCAGCATGTGCAAATCCTTGGTGAAACAAATCTTCCTTCTTAGTGGCAATGTCTTCTCCTTCTGGATACCTTGCAGGAATGTTCCTACTACAAAAATGCTCCCTTTTTATGTTCGGGTAGAAATCTGGCAAGAACGGGACTATTTGCAGCCAAGCCCCTTTCTTGCACCGTCGTTATATTTGTCTCAATGAAAATGATTTAACCTCCTTCTGCTTTACTAAACAAAAGATAGTGTTGAGTACCCAATCAGCAGTCTCACACATGTAGTTTCTATGTCAATACAAGTGTTAATACTTATTGAACCCATTGTCCATTTATTTGATAGATATGATATAACATTTTGTAAAATAACCCTTGTGCCCGCATTCTGATTGTTAAAACACATTATTGGTAAATTGAAAAAAAATACAGCCAAGATCTACCCCAACAAAAAGCACTTACTAATGCAATGAACGAGTTAGTGCTTTTGTTAAAGTAATCCTTGTGACTATAAGACATTTCTGGATCAGCCTTATCCTTTCACAGTTAATTTTGTGAAGATTTTCATTCATTTTTCGATTTTCTAATGTTTGGATGAGAAACAGCAGACAAGAGAAGCTTAGTATCCTCAAATTTTGCCCCAACTTGATAGCACTTACTCTTATTTATAAAAGACAATACTAAAGTTGAAGTAGAATTCAAAAGGAACTGTTGTAGCTTTGGATATAAAAACACAACATGTTGAGATACTGGCTGATAAACGCCAATAAAGCTACCCCAAAGAAAAGCACTTACTATAATAAATGAAAGAGAATGCCTTTTTTTGAAGTAGCCTGCATGGTTAAAAAATGATGTTGATATAATTGGTCGTTGGTGAATTCTAAAATATCATTAGCAAAGTAAAGAGTAATTCCTTTTCTGCCCCAAAACCTGTAGAATCGAGGCTTCCAAGTGAGGAGCAACTGAAACGATGCAAATTCAAACAACTTTCTAACACATAAAACCAGTCAGTGTATACGTTACAATAATCCTTCTGAATAAAACAAATCTTGTCTGTTTAAAACTGTCACCTGGCATTACATTTGTCCAGGTTCATATTCACTGTACTGTGTACTGGGTTACATTTTGGTAAATAAAAAGCAGTATATTATTCTCACATTTGCCCCAACTTGATAGCCTTACTGTTACAAGAAACAAAGGCAGTACTAAAGTTGGAGATTAATTCAAAATAAAACGTTGTTGTAGGATACGATTGACAAACAACATTGATTTGAAGAGTTACTGGTTGAAATGCAGCAATAAAGCTACCCCAAAGAAAAGCACTTACTACAAGAAAAGTAAAGTGAATGCCCCTTTTTGAAGTAGCCTGAAAGTGTTCATTTCTATCAAAAATAAAGCTGGAGATGGACTGTTCTCAATGGAGATAGACAGAGTGAAATATCTGATGAAAAAATCAACTACAGAGTACCCCAACAAAAAGCACTTACTTTTAAAAACAACGAGTTAGTGCTTAAGTTAAAGTAATCATTGTGACTATTACAATCTGTAAGTATTTCAACTCCTGGGACAATAAAGTGTTGTTTTAAAGAAATACAACTAAGACTTACTTAATTCCAGCATGTGCAAATCCTTGGTGAAACAAATCTTCCTTCTTAGTGGCAATGTCTTCTCCTTCTGGATACCTTGCAGGAATGTTCCTACTACAAAAATGCTCCCTTTTTATGTTCGGGTAGAAATCTGGCAAGAACGGGACTATTTGCAGCCAAGCCCCTTTCTTGCACCGTCGTTATATTAGTCTCAATGAAAATGATTTAACCTCCTTCTGCTTTACTAAACAAAAGATAGTGTTGAGTACCCAATCAGCAGTCTCACACATGTAGTTTCTATGTCAATACAAGTGTTAATACTTATTGAACCCATTGTCCATTTATTTGATAGATATGATATAACATTTTGTAAAATAACCCTTGTGCCCGCATTCTGATTGTTAAAACACATTATTGGTAAATTGAAAAAAAATACAGCCAAGATCTACCCCAACAAAAAGCACTTACTAATGCAATGAACGAGTTAGTGCTTTTGTTAAAGTAATCCTTGTGACTATAAGACATTTCTGGATCAGCCTTATCCTTTCACAGTTAATTTTGTGAAGATTTTCATTCATTTTTCGATTTTCTAATGTTTGGATGAGAAACAGCAGAGAAGAGAAGCTTAGTATCCTCAAATTTTGCCCCAACTTGATAGCACTTACTCTTATTTATAAAAGACAGTACTAAAGTTGAAGTAGAATTCAAAAGGAACTGTTGTAGCTTTGGATATAAAAACACAACATGTTGAGATACTGGCTGATAAACGCCAATAAAGCTACCCCAAAGAAAAGCACTTACTATAATAAATGAAAGAGAATGCCTTTTTCTGAAGTAGCCTGCATGGTTAAAAAACGATGTTGATATAATTGGTCGTTGGTGAATTCTAAAATATCATTAGCAAAGTAAAGATTAATTCCTTTTCTGCCCCAAAACCTGTAGAATCGAGGCTTCCAAGTGAGAAGAAGCAACTGAAACGATGCAAATTCAAACAACTTTCTAACACATAAAACCAGTCAGTGTATACGTTACAATAATCCTTCTGAATAAAACAAATCTTGTCTGTTTAAAACTGTCACCTGGCATTACATTTGTCCAGGTTCATATTCACTGTACTGTGCACTGGGTTACATTTTGGTAAATAAAAAGCAGTATATTATTCTCACATTTGCCCGAACTTGATAGCCTTACTGTTACAAGAAACAAAGGCAGTACTAAAGTTGGAGATTAATTCAAAATAAAACGTTGTTGTAGGATACGATTGACAAACAACATTGATTTGAAGAGTTACTGGTTGAAATGCAGCAATAAAGCTACCCCAAAGAAAAGCACTTACTACAAGAAAAGTAAAGTGAATGCCCCTTTTTGAAGTAGCCTGAAAGTGTTCATTTCTATCAAAAATAAAGCTGGAGATGGACTGTTCTCAATGGAGATAGACAGAGTGAAATATCTGATGAAAAAATCAACTACAGAGTACCCCAACAAAAAGCACTTACTTTTAAAAACAACGAGTTAGTGCTTAAGTTAAAGTAATCATTGTGACTTACAATCTGTAAGTATTTCAACTCCTGGGACAATAAAGTGTTGTTTTAAAGAAATACAACTAAGACTTACTTAATTCCAGCATGTGCAAATCCTTGGTGAAACAAATCTTCCTTCTTAGTGGCAATGTCTTCTCCTTCTGGATACCTTGCAGGTATGTTCCTACTACAAAAATGCTCCCTTTTTATGTTCGGGTAGAAATCTGGCAAGAACGGGACTATTTGCAGCCAAGCCCCTTTCTTGCACCGTCGTTATATTTGTCTCAATGAAAATGATTTAACCTCCTTCTGGTTTACTAAACAAAAGATAGTGTTGAGTACCCAATCAGCAGTCTCACACATGTAGTTTCTATGTCAATACAAGTGTTAATATTTATTGAACCCATTGTCCATTTATTTGATAGATATGACATAACATTTTGTAAAATAACCCTTGCGCCCGCATTCTGATTGTTAAAACACATTATTGGTAAATTGAAAAAAAATACAGCCAAGATCTACCCCAACAAAAAGCACTTACTAATGCAATGAACGAGTTAGTGCTTTTGTTAAAGTAATCCTTGTGACTATAAGACATTTCTGGATCAGCCTTATCCTTTCACAGTTAATTTTGTGAAGATTTTCATTCATTTTTCGATTTTCTAATGTTTGGATGAGAAACAGCAGAGAAGAGAAGCTTAGTATCCTCAAATTTTGCCCCAACTTGATAGCACTTACTCTTATTTATAAAAGACAGTACTAAAGTTGAAGTAGAATTCAAAAGGAACTGTTGTAGCTTTGGATATAAAAACACAACATGTTGAGATACTGGCTGATAAACGCCAATAAAGCTACCCCAAAGAAAAGCACTTACTATAATAAATTAAAGAGAATGCCCCTTTTTGAAGTAGCCTGCATGGTTAAAAAACGATGTTGATATAATTGGTCGTTGGTGAATTCTAAAATATCATTAGCAAAGCAAAGAGTAATTTCTTTTCTGCACCAAAACCTGTAGAATCGAGGCTTCTAAGTGAGAAGCAACTGAAACGATGCAAATTCAAACAACTTTCTAACACATAAAACCAGTCAGTTACAATAATCCTTCTGAATAAAACAAATCTTGTCTGTTTAAAACTGTCACCTGGAATTACATTTGTCCAGGTTCATATTCACTGTACTGTGTACTGGGTTACATTTTGGTAAATAAAAAGCAGTATATTATTCTCACATTTGCCCCAACTTGATAGCCTTACTGTTACAAGAAACAAAGGCAGTACTAAAGTTGGAGATTAATTCAAAATAAAACGTTGTTGTAGGATACGATTGACAAACAACATTGATTTGAAGAGTTACTGGTTGAAATGCAGCAATAAAGCTACCCCAAAGAAAAGCACTTACTACAAGAAAAGTAAAGTGAATGCCCCTTTTTGAAGTAGCCTGAAAGTGTTCATTTCTATCAAAAATAAAGCTGGAGATGGACTGTTCTCAATGGAGATAGACAGAGTGAAATATCTGATGAAAAAATCAACTACAGAGTACCCCAACAAAAAGCACTTACTTTTAAAAACAACGAGTTAGTGCTTAAGTTAAAGTAATCATTGTGACTATTACAATCTGTAAGTATTTCAACTCCTGGGACAATAAAGTGTTGTTTTAAAGAAATACAACTAAGACTTACTTAATTCCAGCATGTGCAAATCCTTGGTGAAACAAATCTTCCTTCTTAGTGGCAATGTCTTCTCCTTCTGGATACCTTGCAGGAATGTTCCTACTACAAAAATGCTCCCTTTTTATGTTCGGGTAGAAATCTGGCAAGAACGGGACTATTTGCAGCCAAGCCCCTTTCTTGCACCGTCGTTATATTTGTCTCAATGAAAATGATTTAACCTCCTTCTGCTTTACTAAACAAAAGATAGTGTTGAGTACCCAATCAGCAGTCTCACACATGTAGTTTCTATGTCAATACAAGTGTTAATACTTATTGAACCCATTGTCCATTTATTTGATAGATATGACATAACATTTTGTAAAATAACCCTTGCGCCCGCATTCTGATTGTTAAAACACATTATTGGTAAATTGAAAAAAAATACAGCCAAGATCTACCCCAACAAAAAGCACTTACTAGTGCAATGAACGAGTTAGTGCTTTTGTTAAAGTAATCCTTGTGACTATAAGACATTTCTGGATCAGCCTTATCCTTTCACAGTTAATTTTGTGAACATTTTCATTCATTTTTCGATTTTCTAATGTTTGGATGAGAAACAGCAGAGAAGAGAAGCTTAGTATCCTCAAATTTTGCCCCAACTTGATAGCACTTACTCTTATTTATAAAAGACAGTACTAAAGTTGAAGTAGAATTCAAAAGGAACTGTTGTAGCTTTGGATATAAAAACACAACATGTTGAGATACTGGCTGATAAACGCCAATAAAGCTACCCCAAAGAAAAGCACTTACTATAATAAATGAAAGAGAATGCCTTTTTTGAAGTAGCCTGCATGGTTAAAAAATGATGTTGATATAATTGGTCGTTGGTGAATTCTAAAATATCATTAGCAAAGTAAAGAGTAATTCCTTTTCTGCCCCAAAACCTGTAGAAACGAGGCTTCCAAGTGAGAAGCAACTGAAACGATGCAAATTCAAACAACTTTCTAACACATAAAACCAGTCAGTGTATACGTTACAATAATCCTTCTGAATAAAACAAATCTTGTCTGTTTAAAACTGTCACCTGGCATTACATTTGTCCAGGTTCATATTCACTGTACTGTGTACTGGGTTACATTTTGGTAAATAAAAAGCAGTATATTATTCTCACATTTGCCCCAACTTGATAGCCTTACTGTTACAAGAAACAAAGGCAGTACTAAAGTTGGAGATTAATTCAAAATAAAACGTTGTTGTAGGATACGATTGACAAACAACATTGATTTGAAGAGTTACTGGTTGAAATGCAGCAATAAAGCTACCCCAAAGAAAAGCACTTACTACAAGAAAAGTAAAGTGAATGCCCCTTTTTGAAGTAGCCTGAAAGTGTTCATTTCTATCAAAAATAAAGCTGGAGATGGACTGTTCTCAATGGAGATAGACAGAGTGAAATATCTGATGAAAAAATCAACTACAGAGTACCCCAACAAAAAGCACTTACTTTTAAAAACAACGAGTTAGTGCTTAAGTTAAAGTAATCATTGTGACTATTACAATCTGTAAGTATTTCAACTCCTGGGACAATAAAGTGTTGTTTTAAAGAAATACAACTAAGACTTACTTAATTCCAGCATGTGCAAATCCTTGGTGAAACAAATCTTCCTTCTTAGTGGCAATGTCTTCTCCTTCTGGATACCTTGCAGGAATGTTCCTACTACAAAAATGCTCCCTTTTTATGTTCGGGTAGAAATCTGGCAAGAACGGGACTATTTGCAGCCAAGCCCCTTTCTTGCACCGTCGTTATATTTGTCTCAATGAAAATGATTTAACCTCCTTCTGCTTTACTAAACAAAAGATAGTGTTGAGTACCCAATCAGCAGTCTCACACATGTAGTTTCTATGTCAATACAAGTGTTAATACTTATTGAACTCATTGTCCATTTATTTGATAGATATGATATAACATTTTGTAAAATAACCCTTGCGCCTGCATTCTGATTGTTAAAACACATTATTGGTAAATTGAAAAAAATACAGCCAAGATCTACCCCAACAAAAAGCACTTACTAATGCAATGAACGAGTTAGTGCTTTTGTTAAAGTAATCCTTGTGACTATAAGACATTTCTGGATCAGCCTTATCCTTTCACAGTTAATTTTGTGAACATTTTCATTCATTTTTCGATTTTCTAATGTTTGGATGAGAAACAGCAGAGAAGAGAAGCTTAGTATCCTCAAATTTTGCCCCAACTTGATAGCACTTACTCTTATTTATAAAAGACAGTACTAAAGTTGAAGTAGAATTCAAAAGGAACTGTTGTAGCTTTGGATATAAAAACACAACATGTTGAGATACTGGCTGATAAACGCCAATAAAGCTACCCCAAAGAAAAGCACTTACTATAATAAATGAAAGAGAATGCCTTTTTTGAAGTAGCCTGCATGGTTAAAAAATGATGTTGATATAATTGGTCGTTGGTGAATTCTAAAATATCATTAGCAAAGTAAAGAGTAATTCCTTTTCTGCCCCAAAACCTGTAGAAACGAGGCTTCCAAGTGAGAAGCAACTGAAACGATGCAAATTCAAACAACTTTCTAACACATAAAACCAGTCAGTGTATACGTTACAATAATCCTTCTGAATAAAACAAATCTTGTCTGTTTAAAACTGTCACCTGGCATTACATTTGTCCAGGTTCATATTCACTGTACTGTGTACTGGGTTACATTTTGGTAAATAAAAAGCAGTATATTATTCTCACATTTGCCCCAACTTGATAGCCTTACTGTTACAAGAAACAAAGGCAGTACTAAAGTTGGAGATTAATTCAAAATAAAACGTTGTTGTAGGATACGATTGACAAACAACATTGATTTGAAGAGTTACTGGTTGAAATGCAGCAATAAAGCTACCCCAAAGAAAAGCACTTACTACAAGAAAAGTAAAGTGAATGCCCCTTTTTGAAGTAGCCTGAAAGTGTTCATTTCTATCAAAAATAAAGCTGGAGATGGACTGTTCTCAATGGAGATAGACAGAGTGAAATATCTGATGAAAAAATCAACTACAGAGTACCCCAACAAAAAGCGCTTACTTTTAAAAACAACAAGTTAGTGCTTAAGTTAAAGTAATCATTGTGACTATTACAATCTGTAAGTATTTCAACTCCTGGGACAATAAAGTGTTGTTTTAAAGAAATACAACTAAGACTTACTTAATTCCAGCATGTGCAAATCCTTGGTGAAACAAATCTTCCTTCTTAGTGGCAATGTCTTCTCCTTCTGGATACCTTGCAGGAATGTTCCTACTACAAAAATGCTCCCTTTTTATGTTCGGGTAGAAATCTGGCAAGAACGGGACTATTTGCAGCCAAGCCCCTTTCTTGCACCGTCGTTATATTTGTCTCAATGAAAATGATTTAACCTCCTTCTGCTTTACTAAACAAAAGATAGTGTTGAGTACCCAATCAGCAGTCTCACACATGTACAGTGCCTTGCGAAAGTATTCGGCCCCCTTGAACTTTGCGACCTTTTGCCACATTTCAGGCTTCAAACATAAAGATATGAAACTGTAATTTTTTGTGAAGAATCAACAACAAGTGGGACACAATCATGAAGTGGAACGAAATTTATTGGATATTTCAAACTTTTTTAACAAATAAAAAACAGAAAAATTGGGCGTGCAAAATTATTCAGCCCCCTTAAGTTAATACTTTGTAGCGCCACCTTTTGCTGCGATTACAGCTGTAAGTCGCTTGGGGTATGTCTCTATCAGTTTTGCACATCGAGAGACTGAAATTTTTGCCCATTCCTCCTTGCAAAACAGCTCGAGCTCAGTGAGGTTGGATGGAGAGCATTTGTGAACAGCAGTTTTCAGTTCTTTCCACAGATTCTCGATTGGATTCAGGTCTGGACTTTGACTTGGCCATTCTAACACCTGGATATGTTTATTTGTGAACCATTCCATTGTAGATTTTGCTTTATGTTTTGGATCATTGTCTTGTTGGAAGACAAATCTCCGTCCCAGTCTCAGGTCTTTTGCAGACTCCATCAGGTTTTCTTCCAGAATGGTCCTGTATTTGGCTCCATCCATCTTCCCATCAATTTTAACCATCTTCCCTGTCCCTGCTGAAGAAAAGCAGGCCCAAACCATGATGCTGCCACCACCATGTTTGACAGTGGGGATGGTGTGTTCAGGGTGATGAGCTGTGTTGCTTTTACGCCAAACATAACGTTTTGCATTGTTGCCAAAAAGTTCGATTTTGGTTTCATCTGACCAGAGCACCTTCTTCCACATGTTTGGTGTGTCTCCCAGGTGGCTTGTGGCAAACTGTAAACAACACTTTTTATGGATATCTTTAAGAAATGGCTTTCTTCTTGCCACTCTTCCATAAAGGCCAGATTTGTGCAGTATACGACTGATTGTTGTCCTATGGACAGAGTCTCCCACCTCAGCTGTAGATCTCTGCAGTTCATCCAGAGTGATCATGGGCCTCTTGGCTGCATCTCTGATCAGTCTTCTCCTTGTATGAGCTGAAAGTTTAGAGGGACGGCCAGGTCTTGGTAGATTTGCAGTGGTCTGATACTCCTTCCATTTCAATATTATCGCTTGCACAGTGCTCCTTGGGATGTTTAAAGCTTGGGAAATCTTTTTGTATCCAAATCCGGCTTTAAACTTCTCCACAACAGTATCTCGGACCTGCCTGGTGTGTTCCTTCTTCTTCATGATGCTCTCTGCGCTTTAAACGGACCTCTGAGACTATCACAGTGCAGGTGCATTTATTCGGAGACTTGATTACACACAGGTGGATTCTATTTATCATCATTAGTCATTTAGGTCAACATTGGATCATTCAGAGATCCTCACTGAACTTCTGGAGAGAGTTTGCTGCACTGAAAGTAAAGGGGCTGAATAATTTTGCACGCCCAATTTTTCAGTTTTTTATTTGTTAAAAAAGTTTGAAATATCCAATAAATTTCGTTCCACTTCATGATTGTGTCCCACTTGTTGTTGATTCTTCACAAAAAATTACAGTTTCATATCTTTATGTTTGAAGCCTGAAATGTGGCAAAAGGTCGCAAAGTTCAAGGGGGCCGAATACTTTCGCAAGGCACTGTAGTTTCTATGTCAATACAAGTGTTAATACTTATTGAACCCATTGTCCATTTATTTGATAGATATGACATAACATTTTGTAAAATAACCCTTGCGCCCGCATTCTGATTGTTAAAACACATTATTGGTAAATTGAAAAAAAATACAGCCAAGATCTACCCCAACAAAAAGCACTTACTAGTGCAATGAACGAGTTAGTGCTTTTGTTAAAGTAATCCTTGTGACTATAAGACATTTCTGGATCAGCCTTATCCTTTCACAGTTAATTTTGTGAACATTTTCATTCATTTTTCGATTTTCTAATGTTTGGATGAGAAACAGCAGAGAAGAGAAGCTTAGTATCCTCAAATTTTGCCCCAACTTGATAGCACTTACTCTTATTTATAAAAGACAGTACTAAAGTTGAAGTAGAATTCAAAAGGAACTGTTGTAGCTTTGGATATAAAAACACAACATGTTGAGATACTGGCTGATAAACGCCAATAAAGCTACCCCAAAGAAAAGCACTTACTATAATAAATGAAAGAGAATGCCTTTTTTGAAGTAGCCTGCATGGTTAAAAAATGATGTTGATATAATTGGTCGTTGGTGAATTCTAAAATATCATTAGCAAAGTAAAGAGTAATTCCTTTTCTGCCCCAAAACCTGTAGAAACGAGGCTTCCAAGTGAGAAGCAACTGAAACGATGCAAATTCAAACAACTTTCTAACACATAAAACCAGTCAGTGTATACGTTACAATAATCCTTCTGAATAAAACAAATCTTGTCTGTTTAAAACTGTCACCTGGCATTACATTTGTCCAGGTTCATATTCACTGTACTGTGTACTGGGTTACATTTTGGTAAATAAAAAGCAGTATATTATTCTCACATTTGCCCCAACTTGATAGCCTTACTGTTACAAGAAACAAAGGCAGTACTAAAGTTGGAGATTAATTCAAAATAAAACGTTGTTGTAGGATACGATTGACAAACAACATTGATTTGAAGAGTTACTGGTTGAAATGCAGCAATAAAGCTACCCCAAAGAAAAGCACTTACTACAAGAAAAGTAAAGTGAATGCCCCTTTTTGAAGTAGCCTGAAAGTGTTCATTTCTATCAAAAATAAAGCTGGAGATGGACTGTTCTCAATGGAGATAGACAGAGTGAAATATCTGATGAAAAAATCAACTACAGAGTACCCCAACAAAAAGCACTTACTTTTAAAAACAACGAGTTAGTGCTTAAGTTAAAGTAATCATTGTGACTATTACAATCTGTAAGTATTTCAACTCCTGGGACAATAAAGTGTTGTTTTAAAGAAATACAACTAAGACTTACTTAATTCCAGCATGTGCAAATCCTTGGTGAAACAAATCTTCCTTCTTAGTGGCAATGTCTTCTCCTTCTGGATACCTTGCAGGAATGTTCCTACTACAAAAATGCTCCCTTTTTATGTTCGGGTAGAAATCTGGCAAGAACGGGACTATTTGCAGCCAAGCCCCTTTCTTGCACCGTCGTTATATTTGTCTCAATGAAAATGATTTAACCTCCTTCTGCTTTACTAAACAAAAGATAGTGTTGAGTACCCAATCAGCAGTCTCACACATGTAGTTTCTATGTCAATACAAGTGTTAATACTTATTGAACTCATTGTCCATTTATTTGATAGATATGATATAACATTTTGTAAAATAACCCTTGCGCCTGCATTCTGATTGTTAAAACACATTATTGGTAAATTGAAAAAAATACAGCCAAGATCTACCCCAACAAAAAGCACTTACTAATGCAATGAACGAGTTAGTGCTTTTGTTAAAGTAATCCTTGTGACTATAAGACATTTCTGGATCAGCCTTATCCTTTCACAGTTAATTTTGTGAACATTTTCATTCATTTTTCGATTTTCTAATGTTTGGATGAGAAACAGCAGAGAAGAGAAGCTTAGTATCCTCAAATTTTGCCCCAACTTGATAGCACTTACTCTTATTTATAAAAGACAGTACTAAAGTTGAAGTAGAATTCAAAAGGAACTGTTGTAGCTTTGGATATAAAAACACAACATGTTGAGATACTGGCTGATAAACGCCAATAAAGCTACCCCAAAGAAATGCACTTACTATAATAAATGAAAGAGAATGCCTTTTTTGAAGTAGCCTGCATGGTTAAAAAATGATGTTGATATAATTGGTCGTTGGTGAATTCTAAAATATCATTAGCAAAGTAAAGAGTAATTCCTTTTCTGCCCCAAAACCTGTAGAAACGAGGCTTCCAAGTGAGAAGCAACTGAAACGATGCAAATTCAAACAACTTTCTAACACATAAAACCAGTCAGTGTATACGTTACAATAATCCTTCTGAATAAAACAAATCTTGTCTGTTTAAAACTGTCACCTGGCATTACATTTGTCCAGGTTCATATTCACTGTACTGTGTACTGGGTTACATTTTGGTAAATAAAAAGCAGTATATTATTCTCACATTTGCCCCAACTTGATAGCCTTACTGTTACAAGAAACAAAGGCAGTACTAAAGTTGGAGATTAATTCAAAATAAAACGTTGTTGTAGGATACGATTGACAAACAACATTGATTTGAAGAGTTACTGGTTGAAATGCAGCAATAAAGCTACCCCAAAGAAAAGCACTTACTACAAGAAAAGTAAAGTGAATGCCCCTTTTTGAAGTAGCCTGAAAGTGTTCATTTCTATCAAAAATAAAGCTGGAGATGGACTGTTCTCAATGGAGATAGACAGAGTGAAATATCTGATGAAAAAATCAACTACAGAGTACCCCAACAAAAAGCACTTACTTTTAAAAACAACGAGTTAGTGCTTAAGTTAAAGTAATCATTGTGACTATTACAATCTGTAAGTATTTCAACTCCTGGGACAATAAAGTGTTGTTTTAAAGAAATACAACTAAGACTTACTTAATTCCAGCATGTGCAAATCCTTGGTGAAACAAATCTTCCTTCTTAGTGGCAATGTCTTCTCCTTCTGGATACCTTGCAGGAATGTTCCTACTACAAAAATGCTCCCTTTTTATGTTCGGGTAGAAATCTGGCAAGAACGGGACTATTTGCAGCCAAGCCCCTTTCTTGCACCGTCGTTATATTTGTCTCAATGAAAATGATTTAACCTCCTTCTGCTTTACTAAACAAAAGATAGTGTTGAGTACCCAATCAGCAGTCTCACATGTAGTTTCTTTGTCAATACAAGTGTTAATACTTATTGAACCCATTGTCCATTTATTTGATAGATATGATATAACATTTTGTAAAATAACCCTTGCGCCCGCATTCTGATTGTTAAAACACATTATTGGTAAATTGAAAAAAAATACAGCCAAGATCTACCCCAACAAAAAGCACTTACTAGTGCAATGAACGAGTTAGTGCTTTTGTTAAAGTAATCCTTGTGACTATAAGACATTTCTGGATCAGCCTTATCCTTTCACAGTTAATTTTGTGAACATTTTCATTCATTTTTCGATTTTCTAATGTTTGGATGAGAAACAGCAGAGAAGAGAAGCTTAGTATCCTCAAATTTTGCCCCAACTTGATAGCACTTACTCTTATTTATAAAAGACAGTACTAAAGTTGAAGTAGAATTCAAAAGGAACTGTTGTAGCTTTGGATATAAAAACACAACATGTTGAGATACTGGCTGATAAACGCCAATAAAGCTACCCCAAAGAAAAGCACTTACTATAATAAATGAAAGAGAATGCCTTTTTTGAAGTAGCCTGCATGGTTAAAAAATGATGTTGATATAATTGGTCGTTGGTGAATTCTAAAATATCATTAGCAAAGTAAAGAGTAATTCCTTTTCTGCCCCAAAACCTGTAGAAACGAGGCTTCCAAGTGAGAAGCAACTGAAACGATGCAAATTCAAACAACTTTCTAACACATAAAACCAGTCAGTGTATACGTTACAATAATCCTTCTGAATAAAACAAATCTTGTCTGTTTAAAACTGTCACCTGGCATTACATTTGTCCTGGTTCATATTCACTGTACTGTGTACTGGGTTACATTTTGGTAAATAAAAAGCAGTATATTATTCTCACATTTGCCCCAACTTGATAGCCTTACTGTTACAAGAAACAAAGGCAGTACTAAAGTTGGAGATTAATTCAAAATAAAACGTTGTTGTAGGATACGATTGACAAACAACATTGATTTGAAGAGTTACTGGTTGAAATGCAGCAATAAAGCTACCCCAAAGAAAAGCACTTACTACAAGAAAAGTAAAGTGAATGCCCCTTTTTGAATTAGCCTGAAAGTGTTCATTTCTATCAAAAATAAAGCTGGAGATGGACTGTTCTCAATGGAGACAGAGAGAGTGAAATATCTGATGAAAAAATCAACTACAGAGTACCCCAACAAAAAGCACTTACTTTTTAAAACAACGAGTTAGTGCTTAAGTTAAAGTAATCATTGTGACTATTACAATCTGTAAGTATTTCAACTCCTGGGACAATAAAGTGTTGTTTTAAAGAAATACAACTAAGACTTACTTAATTCCAGCATGTGCAAATCCTTGGTGAAACAAATCTTCCTTCTTATTGATAGCACTTACTCTTATTTATAAAAGACAGTACTAAAGTTGAAGTAGAATTCAAAAGGAACTGTTGTAGCTTTGGATATAAAAACACAACATGTTGAGATACTGGCTGATAAACGCCAATAAAGCTACCCCAAAGAAAAGCACTTACTATAATAAATGAAAGAGAATGCCTTTTTTGAAGTAGCCTGCATGGTTAAAAAATGATGTTGATATAATTGGTCGTTGGTGAATTCTAAAATATCATTAGCAAAGTAAAGAGTAATTCCTTTTCTGCCCCAAAACCTGTAGAAACGAGGCTTCCAAGTGAGAAGCAACTGAAACGATGCAAATTCAAACAACTTTCTAACACATAAAACCAGTCAGTGTATACGTTACAATAATCCTTCTGAATAAAACAAATCTTGTCTGTTTAAAACTGTCACCTGGCATTACATTTGTCCTGGTTCATATTCACTGTACTGTGTACTGGGTTACATTTTGGTAAATAAAAAGCAGTATATTATTCTCACATTTGCCCCAACTTGATAGCCTTACTGTTACAAGAAACAAAGGCAGTACTAAAGTTGGAGATTAATTCAAAATAAAACGTTGTTGTAGGATACGATTGACAAACAACATTGATTTGAAGAGTTACTGGTTGAAATGCAGCAATAAAGCTACCCCAAAGAAAAGCACTTACTACAAGAAAAGTAAAGTGAATGCCCCTTTTTGAATTAGCCTGAAAGTGTTCATTTCTATCAAAAATAAAGCTGGAGATGGACTGTTCTCAATGGAGACAGAGAGAGTGAAATATCTGATGAAAAAATCAACTACAGAGTACCCCAACAAAAAGCACTTACTTTTTAAAACAACGAGTTAGTGCTTAAGTTAAAGTAATCATTGTGACTATTACAATCTGTAAGTATTTCAACTCCTGGGACAATAAAGTGTTGTTTTAAAGAAATACAACTAAGACTTACTTAATTCCAGCATGTGCAAATCCTTGGTGAAACAAATCTTCCTTCTGATTGTTAAAACACATTATTGGTAAATTGAAAAAAAATACAGCCAAGATCTACCCCAACAAAAAGCACTTACTAATGCAATGAACGAGTTAGTGCTTTTGTTAAAGTAATCCTTGTGACTATAAGACATTTCTGGATCAGCCTTATCCTTTCACAGTTAATTTTGTGAACATTTTCATTCATTTTTCGATTTTCTAATGTTTGGATGAGAAACAGCAGAGAAGAGAAGCTTAGTATCCTCAAATTTTGCCCCAACTTGATAGCACTTACTCTTATTTATAAAAGACAGTACTAAAGTTGAAGTAGAATTCAAAAGGAACTGTTGTAGCTTTGGATATAAAAACACAACATGTTGAGATACTGGCTGATAAACGCCAATAAAGCTACCCCAAAGAAAAGCACTTACTATAATAAATGAAAGAGAATGCCTTTTTTTGAAGTAGCCTGCATGGTTAAAAAATGATGTTGATATAATTGGTCGTTGGTGAATTCTAAAATATCATTAGCAAAGTAAAGAGTAATTCCTTTTCTGCCCCAAAACCTGTAGAAACGAGGCTTCCAAGTGAGAAGCAACTGAAACGATGCAAATTCAAACAACTTTCTAACACATAAAACCAGTCAGTGTATACGTTACAATAATCCTTCTGAATAAAACAAATCTTGTCTGTTTAAAACTGTCACCTGGCATTACATTTGTCCAGGTTCATATTCACTGTACTGTGTACTGGGTTACATTTTGGTAAATAAAAAGCAGTATATTATTCTCACATTTGCCCCAACTTGATAGCCTTACTGTTACAAGAAACAAAGGCAGTACTAAAGTTGGAGATTAATTCAAAATAAAACGTTGTTGTAGGATACGATTGACAAACAACATTGATTTGAAGAGTTACTGGTTGAAATGCAGCAATAAAGCTACCCCAAAGAAAAGCACTTACTACAAGAAAAGTAAAGTGAATGCCCCTTTTTGAAGTAGCCTGAAAGTGTTCATTTCTATCAAAAATAAAGCTGGAGATGGACTGTTCTCAATGGAGACAGAGAGAGTGAAATATCTGATGAAAAAATCAACTACAGAGTACCCCAACAAAAAGCACTTACTTTTAAAAACAACAAGTTAGTGCTTAAGTTAAAGTAATCATTGTGACTATTACAATCTGTAAGTATTTCAACTCCTGGGACAATAAAGTGTTGTTTTAAAGAAATACAACTAAGACTTACTTAATTCCAGCATGTGCAAATCCTTGGTGAAACAAATCTTCCTTCTTAGTGGCAATGTCTTCTCCTTCTGGATACCTTGCAGGAATGTTCCTACTACAAAAATGCTCCCTTTTTATGTTCGGGTAGAAATCTGGCAAGAACGGGACTATTTGCAGCCAAGCCCCTTTCTTGCACCGTCGTTATATTTGTCTCAATGAAAATGATTTAACCTCCTTCTGCTTTACTAAACAAAAGATAGTGTTGAGTACCCAATCAGCAGTCTCACACATGTAGTTTCTATGTCAACACAAGTGTTAATACTTATTGAACCCATTGTCCATTTATTTGATAGATATGATATAACATTTTGTAAAATAACCCTTGCGCCCGCATTCTGATTGTTAAAACACATTATTGGTAAATTGAAAAAAAATACAGCCAAGATCTACCCCAACAAAAAGCACTTACTAATGCAATGAACGAGTTAGTGCTTTTGTTAAAGTAATCCTTGTGACTATAAGACATTTCTGGATCAGCCTTATCCTTTCACAGTTAATTTTGTGAACATTTTCATTCATTTTTCGATTTTCTAATGTTTGGATGAGAAACAGCAGAGAAGAGAAGCTTAGTATCCTCAAATTTTGCCCCAACTTGATAGCACTTACTCTTATTTATAAAAGACAGTACTAAAGTTGAAGTAGAATTCAAAAGGAACTGTTGTAGCTTTGGATATAAAAACACAACATGTTGAGATACTGGCTGATAAACGCCAATAAAGCTACCCCAAAGAAAAGCACTTACTATAATAAATGAAAGAGAATGCCTTTTTTTGAAGTAGCCTGCATGGTTAAAAAATGATGTTGATATAATTGGTCGTTGGTGAATTCTAAAATATCATTAGCAAAGTAAAGAGTAATTCCTTTTCTGCCCCAAAACCTGTAGAAACGAGGCTTCCAAGTGAGAAGCAACTGAAACGATGCAAATTCAAACAACTTTCTAACACATAAAACCAGTCAGTGTATACGTTACAATAATCCTTCTGAATAAAACAAATCTTGTCTGTTTAAAACTGTCACCTGGCATTACATTTGTCCAGGTTCATATTCACTGTACTGTGTACTGGGTTACATTTTGGTAAATAAAAAGCAGTATATTATTCTCACATTTGCCCCAACTTGATAGCCTTACTGTTACAAGAAACAAAGGCAGTACTAAAGTTGGAGATTAATTCAAAATAAAACGTTGTTGTAGGATACGATTGACAAACAACATTGATTTGAAGAGTTACTGGTTGAAATGCAGCAATAAAGCTACCCCAAAGAAAAGCACTTACTACAAGAAAAGTAAAGTGAATGCCCCTTTTTGAAGTAGCCTGAAAGTGTTCATTTCTATCAAAAATAAAGCTGGAGATGGACTGTTCTCAATGGAGATAGACAGAGTGAAATATCTGATGAAAAAATCAACTACAGAGTACCCCAACAAAAAGCACTTACTTTTAAAAACAACGAGTTAGTGCTTAAGTTAAAGTAATCATTGTGACTATTACAATCTGTAAGTATTTCAACTCCTGGGACAATAAAGTGTTGTTTTAAAGAAATACAACTAAGACTTACTTAATTCCAGCATGTGCAAATCCTTGGTGAAACAAATCTTCCTTCTTAGTGGCAATGTCTTCTCCTTCTGGATACCTTGCAGGAATGTTCCTACTACAAAAATGCTCCCTTTTTATGTTCGGGTAGAAATCTGGCAAGAACGGGACTATTTGCAGCCAAGCCCCTTTCTTGCACCGTCGTTATATTTGTCTCAATGAAAATGATTTAACCTCCTTCTGCTTTACTAAACAAAAGATAGTGTTGAGTACCCAATCAGCAGTCTCACATGTAGTTTCTTTGTCAATACAAGTGTTAATACTTATTGAACCCATTGTCCATTTATTTGATAGATATGATATAACATTTTGTAAAATAACCCTTGCGCCCGCATTCTGATTGTTAAAACACATTATTGGTAAATTGAAAAAAAATACAGCCAAGATCTACCCCAACAAAAAGCACTTACTAGTGCAATGAACGAGTTAGTGCTTTTGTTAAAGTAATCCTTGTGACTATAAGACATTTCTGGATCAGCCTTATCCTTTCACAGTTAATTTTGTGAACATTTTCATTCATTTTTCGATTTTCTAATGTTTGGATGAGAAACAGCAGAGAAGAGAAGCTTAGTATCCTCAAATTTTGCCCCAACTTGATAGCACTTACTCTTATTTATAAAAGACAGTACTAAAGTTGAAGTAGAATTCAAAAGGAACTGTTGTAGCTTTGGATATAAAAACACAACATGTTGAGATACTGGCTGATAAACGCCAATAAAGCTACCCCAAAGAAAAGCACTTACTATAATAAATGAAAGAGAATGCCTTTTTTGAAGTAGCCTGCATGGTTAAAAAATGATGTTGATATAATTGGTCATTGGTGAATTCTAAAATATCATTAGCAAAGTAAAGAGTAATTCCTTTTCTGCCCCAAAACCTGTAGAAACGAGGCTTCCAAGTGAGAAGCAACTGAAACGATGCAAATTCAAACAACTTTCTAACACATAAAACCAGTCAGTGTATACGTTACAATAATCCTTCTGAATAAAACAAATCTTGTCTGTTTAAAACTGTCACCTGGCATTACATTTGTCCAGGTTCATATTCACTGTACTGTGTACTGGGTTACATTTTGGTAAATAAAAAGCAGTATATTATTCTCACATTTGCCCCAACTTGATAGCCTTACTGTTACAAGAAACAAAGGCAGTACTAAAGTTGGAGATTAATTCAAAATAAAACGTTGTTGTAGGATACGATTGACAAACAACATTGATTTGAAGAGTTACTGGTTGAAATGCAGCAATAAAGCTACCCCAAAGAAAAGCACTTACTACAAGAAAAGTAAAGTGAATGCCCCTTTTTGAAGTAGCCTGAAAGTGTTCATTTCTATCAAAAATAAAGCTGGAGATGGACTGTTCTCAATGGAGATAGACAGAGTGAAATATCTGATGAAAAAATCAACTACAGAGTACCCCAACAAAAAGCACTTACTTTTAAAAACAACGAGTTAGTGCTTAAGTTAAAGGAATCATTGTGACTATTACAATCTGTAAGTATTTCAACTCCTGGGACAATAAAGTGTTGTTTTAAAGAAATACAACTAAGACTTACTTAATTCCAGCATGTGCAAATCCTTGGTGAAACAAATCTTCCTTCTTAGTGGCAATGTCTTCTCCTTCTGGATACCTTGCAGGAATGTTCCTACTACAAAAATGCTCCCTTTTTATGTTCGGGTAGAAATCTGGCAAGAACGGGACTATTTGCAGCCAAGCCCCTTTCTTGCACCGTCGTTATATTTGTCTCAATGAAAATGATTTAACCTCCTTCTGCTTTACTAAACAAAAGATAGTGTTGAGTACCCAATCAGCAGTCTCACACATGTAGTTTCTATGTCAATACAAGTGTTAATACTTATTGAACCCATTGTCCATTTATTTGATAGATATGACATAACATTTTGTAAAATAACCCTTGCGCCCGCATTCTGATTGTTAAAACACATTATTGGTAAATTGAAAAAAATACAGCCAAGATCTACCCCAACAAAAAGCACTTACTAATGCAATGAACGAGTTAGTGCTTTTGTTAAAGTAATCCTTGTGACTATAAGACATTTCTGGATCAGCCTTATCCTTTCACAGTTAATTTTGTGAACATTTTCATTCATTTTTTGATTTTCTAATGTTTGGATGAGAAACAGCAGAGAAGAGAAGCTTAGTATCCTCACATTTTGCCCCAACTTGATAGCACTTACTCTTATTTATAAAAGACAGTACTAAAGTTGAAGTAGAATTCAAAAGGAACTGTTGTAGCTTTGGATATAAAAACACAACATGTTGAGATACTGGCTGATAAACGCCAATAAAGCTACCCCAAAGAAAAGCACTTACTATAATAAATGAAAGAGAATGCCTTTTTTTGAAGTAGCCTGCATGGTTAAAAAATGATGTTGATATAATTGGTCGTTGGTGAATTCTAAAATATCATTAGCAAAGTAAAGAGTAATTCCTTTTCTGCCCCAAAACCTGTAGAATCGAGGCTTCTAAGTGAGAAGCAACTGAAACGATGCAAATTCAAACAACTTTCTAACACATAAAACCAGTCAGTGTATACGTTACAATAATCCTTCTGAATAAAACAAATCTTGTCTGTTTAAAACTGTCACCTGGCATTACATTTGTCCTGGTTCATATTCACTGTACTGTGCACTGGGTTACATTTTGGTAAATAAAAAGCAGTATATTATTCTCACATTTGCCCCAACTTGATAGCCTTACTGTTACAAGAAACAAAGGCAGTACTAAAGTTGGAGATTAATTCAAAATAAAACGTTGTTGTAGGATACGATTGACAAACAACATTGATTTGAAGAGTTACTGGTTGAAATGCAGCAATAAAGCTACCCCAAAGAAAAGCACTTACTACAAGAAAAGTAAAGTGAATGCCCCTTTTTGAAGTAGCCTGAAAGTGTTCATTTCTATCAAAAATAAAACTGGAGATGGACTGTTCTCAATGGAGATAGACAGAGTGAAATATCTGATGAAAAAATCAACTACAGAGTACCCCAACAAAAAGCACTTACTTTTAAAAACAACGAGTTAGTGCTTAAGTTAAAGTAATCATTGTGACTATTACAATCTGTAAGTATTTCAACTCCTGGGACAATAAAGTGTTGTTTTAAAGAAATACAACTAAGACTTACTTAATTCCAGCATGTGCAAATCCTTGGTGAAACAAATCTTCCTTCTTAGTGGCAATGTCTTCTCCTTCTGGATACCTTGCAGGAATGTTCCTACTACAAAAATGCTCCCTTTTTATGTTCGGGTAGAAATCTGGCAAGAACGGGACTATTTGCAGCCAAGCCCCTTTCTTGCACCGTCGGTATATTTGTCTCAATGAAAATGATTTAACCTCCTTCTGCTTTACTAAACAAAAGATAGTGTTGAGTACCCAATCAGCAGTCTCACACATGTAGTTTCTATGTCAATACAAGTGTTAATACTTATTGAACCCATTGTCCATTTATTTGATAGATATGACATAACATTTTGTAAAATAACCCTTGCGCCCACATTCTGATTGTTAAAACACATTATTGGTAAATTGAAAAAAATACAGCCAAGATCTACCCCAACAAAAAGCACTTACTAATGCAATGAACGAGTTAGTGCTTTTGTTAAAGTAATCCTTGTGACTATAAGACATTTCTGGATCAGCCTTATCCTTTCACAGTTAATTTTGTGAACATTTTCATTCATTTTTCGATTTTCTAATGTTTGGATGAGAAACAGCAGAGAAGAGAAGCTTAGTATCCTCAAATTTTGCCCCAACTTGATAGCACTTACTCTTATTTATAAAAGACAGTACTAAAGTTGAAGTAGAATTCAAAAGGAACTGTTGTAGCTTTGGATATAAAAACACAACATGTTGAGATACTGGCTGATAAACGCCAATAAAGCTACCCCAAAGAAAAGCACTTACTATAATAAATGAAAGAGAATGCCTTTTTTGAAGTAGCCTGCATGGTTAAAAAATGATGTTGATATAATTGGTCGTTGGTGAATTCTAAAATATCATTAGCAAAGTAAAGAGTAATTCCTTTTCTGCCCCAAAACCTGTAGAAACGAGGCTTCCAAGTGAGAAGCAACTGAAACGATGCAAATTCAAACAACTTTCTAACACATAAAACCAGTCAGTGTATACGTTACAATAATCCTTCTGAATAAAACAAATCTTGTCTGTTTAAAACTGTCACCTGGCATTACATTTGTCCAGGTTCATATTCACTGTACTGTGTACTGGGTTACATTTTGGTAAATAAAAAGCAGTATATTATTCTCACATTTGCCCCAACTTGATAGCCTTACTGTTACAAGAAACAAAGGCAGTACTAAAGTTGGAGATTAATTCAAAATAAAACGTTGTTGTAGGATACGATTGACAAACAACATTGATTTGAAGAGTTACTGGTTGAAATGCAGCAATAAAGCTACCCCAAAGAAAAGCACTTACTACAAGAAAAGTAAAGTGAATGCCCCTTTTTGAAGTAGCCTGAAAGTGTTCATTTCTATCAAAAATAAAGCTGGAGATGGACTGTTCTCAATGGAGATAGACAGAGTGAAATATCTGATGAAAAAATCAACTACAGAGTACCCCAACAAAAAGCACTTACTTTTAAAAACAACGAGTTAGTGCTTAAGTTAAAGGAATCATTGTGACTATTACAATCTGTAAGTATTTCAACTCCTGGGACAATAAAGTGTTGTTTTAAAGAAATACAACTAAGACTTACTTAATTCCAGCATGTGCAAATCCTTGGTGAAACAAATCTTCCTTCTTAGTGGCAATGTCTTCTCCTTCTGGATACCTTGCAGGAATGTTCCTACTACAAAAATGCTCCCTTTTTATGTTCGGGTAGAAATCTGGCAAGAACGGGACTATTTGCAGCCAAGCCCCTTTCTTGCACCGTCGTTATATTTGTCTCAATGAAAATGATTTAACCTCCTTCTGCTTTACTAAACAAAAGATAGTGTTGAGTACCCAATCAGCAGTCTCACACATGTAGTTTCTATGTCAATACAAGTGTTAATACTTATTGAACCCATTGTCCATTTATTTGATAGATATGACATAACATTTTGTAAAATAACCCTTGCGCCCGCATTCTGATTGTTAAAACACATTATTGGTAAATTGAAAAAAATACAGCCAAGATCTACCCCAACAAAAAGCACTTACTAATGCAATGAACGAGTTAGTGCTTTTGTTAAAGTAATCCTTGTGACTATAAGACATTTCTGGATCAGCCTTATCCTTTCACAGTTAATTTTGTGAACATTTTCATTCATTTTTTGATTTTCTAATGTTTGGATGAGAAACAGCAGAGAAGAGAAGCTTAGTATCCTCACATTTTGCCCCAACTTGATAGCACTTACTCTTATTTATAAAAGACAGTACTAAAGTTGAAGTAGAATTCAAAAGGAACTGTTGTAGCTTTGGATATAAAAACACAACATGTTGAGATACTGGCTGATAAACGCCAATAAAGCTACCCCAAAGAAAAGCACTTACTATAATAAATGAAAGAGAATGCCTTTTTTTGAAGTAGCCTGCATGGTTAAAAAATGATGTTGATATAATTGGTCGTTGGTGAATTCTAAAATATCATTAGCAAAGTAAAGAGTAATTCCTTTTCTGCCCCAAAACCTGTAGAATCGAGGCTTCTAAGTGAGAAGCAACTGAAACGATGCAAATTCAAACAACTTTCTAACACATAAAACCAGTCAGTGTATACGTTACAATAATCCTTCTGAATAAAACAAATCTTGTCTGTTTAAAACTGTCACCTGGCATTACATTTGTCCTGGTTCATATTCACTGTACTGTGCACTGGGTTACATTTTGGTAAATAAAAAGCAGTATATTATTCTCACATTTGCCCCAACTTGATAGCCTTACTGTTACAAGAAACAAAGGCAGTACTAAAGTTGGAGATTAATTCAAAATAAAACGTTGTTGTAGGATACGATTGACAAACAACATTGATTTGAAGAGTTACTGGTTGAAATGCAGCAATAAAGCTACCCCAAAGAAAAGCACTTACTACAAGAAAAGTAAAGTGAATGCCCCTTTTTGAAGTAGCCTGAAAGTGTTCATTTCTATCAAAAATAAAACTGGAGATGGACTGTTCTCAATGGAGATAGACAGAGTGAAATATCTGATGAAAAAATCAACTACAGAGTACCCCAACAAAAAGCACTTACTTTTAAAAACAACGAGTTAGTGCTTAAGTTAAAGTAATCATTGTGACTATTACAATCTGTAAGTATTTCAACTCCTGGGACAATAAAGTGTTGTTTTAAAGAAATACAACTAAGACTTACTTAATTCCAGCATGTGCAAATCCTTGGTGAAACAAATCTTCCTTCTTAGTGGCAATGTCTTCTCCTTCTGGATACCTTGCAGGAATGTTCCTACTACAAAAATGCTCCCTTTTTATGTTCGGGTAGAAATCTGGCAAGAACGGGACTATTTGCAGCCAAGCCCCTTTCTTGCACCGTCGGTATATTTGTCTCAATGAAAATGATTTAACCTCCTTCTGCTTTACTAAACAAAAGATAGTGTTGAGTACCCAATCAGCAGTCTCACACATGTAGTTTCTATGTCAATACAAGTGTTAATACTTATTGAACCCATTGTCCATTTATTTGATAGATATGACATAACATTTTGTAAAATAACCCTTGCGCCCACATTCTGATTGTTAAAACACATTATTGGTAAATTGAAAAAAATACAGCCAAGATCTACCCCAACAAAAAGCACTTACTAATGCAATGAACGAGTTAGTGCTTTTGTTAAAGTAATCCTTGTGACTATAAGACATTTCTGGATCAGCCTTATCCTTTCACAGTTAATTTTGTGAACATTTTCATTCATTTTTCGATTTTCTAATGTTTGGATGAGAAACAGCAGAGAAGAGAAGCTTAGTATCCTCAAATTTTGCCCCAACTTGATAGCACTTACTCTTATTTATAAAAGACAGTACTAAAGTTGAAGTAGAATTCAAAAGGAACTGTTGTAGCTTTGGATATAAAAACACAACATGTTGAGATACTGGCTGATAAACGCCAATAAAGCTACCCCAAAGAAAAGCACTTACTATAATAAATGAAAGAGAATGCCTTTTTTGAAGTAGCCTGCATGGTTAAAAAATGATGTTGATATAATTGGTCGTTGGTGAATTCTAAAATATCATTAGCAAAGTAAAGAGTAATTCCTTTTCTGCCCCAAAACCTGTAGAAACGAGGCTTCCAAGTGAGAAGCAACTGAAACGATGCAAATTCAAACAACTTTCTAACACATAAAACCAGTCAGTGTATACGTTACAATAATCCTTCTGAATAAAACAAATCTTGTCTGTTTAAAACTGTCACCTGGCATTACATTTGTCCAGGTTCATATTCACTGTACTGTGTACTGGGTTACATTTTGGTAAATAAAAAGCAGTATATTATTCTCACATTTGCCCCAACTTGATAGCCTTACTGTTACAAGAAACAAAGGCAGTACTAAAGTTGGAGATTAATTCAAAATAAAACGTTGTTGTAGGATACGATTGACAAACAACATTGATTTGAAGAGTTACTGGTTGAAATGCAGCAATAAAGCTACCCCAAAGAAAAGCACTTACTACAAGAGAAGTAAAGTGAATGCCCCTTTTTGAAGTAGCCTGAAAGTGTTCATTTCTATCAAAAATAAAGCTGGAGATGGACTGTTCTCAATGGAGATAGACAGAGTGAAATATCTGATGAAAAAATCAACTACAGAGTACCCCAACAAAAAGCACTTACTTTTAAAAACAACGAGTTAGTGCTTAAGTTAAAGTAATCATTGTGACTATTACAATCTGTAAGTATTTCAACTCCTGGGACAATAAAGTGTTGTTTTAAAGAAATACAACTAAGACTTACTTAATTCCAGCATGTGCAAATCCTTGGTGAAACAAATCTTCCTTCTTAGTGGCAATGTCTTCTCCTTCTGGATACCTTGCAGGAATGTTCCTACTACAAAAATGCTCCCTTTTTATGTTCGGGTAGAAATCTGGCAAGAACGGGACTATTTGCAGCCAAGCCCCTTTCTTGCACCGTCGTTATATTTGTCTCAATGAAAATGATTTAACCTCCTTCTGCTTTACTAAACAAAAGATAGTGTTGAGTACCCAATCAGCAGTCTCACACATGTAGTTTCTATGTCAACACAAGTGTTAATACTTATTGAACCCATTGTCCATTTATTTGATAGATATGATATAACATTTTGTAAAATAACCCTTGCGCCCGCATTCTGATTGTTAAAACACATTATTGGTAAATTGAAAAAAAATACAGCCAAGATCTACCCCAACAAAAAGCACTTACTAATGCAATGAACGAGTTAGTGCTTTTGTTAAAGTAATCCTTGTGACTATAAGACATTTCTGGATCAGCCTTATCCTTTCACAGTTAATTTTGTGAACATTTTCATTCATTTTTCGATTTTCTAATGTTTGGATGAGAAACAGCAGAGAAGAGAAGCTTAGTATCCTCAAATTTTGCCCCAACTTGATAGCACTTACTCTTATTTATAAAAGACAGTACTAAAGTTGAAGTAGAATTCAAAAGGAACTGTTGTAGCTTTGGATATAAAAACACAACATGTTGAGATACTGGCTGATAAACGCCAATAAAGCTACCCCAAAGAAAAGCACTTACTATAATAAATGAAAGAGAATGCCTTTTTTTGAAGTAGCCTGCATGGTTAAAAAATGATGTTGATATAATTGGTCGTTGGTGAATTCTAAAATATCATTAGCAAAGTAAAGAGTAATTCCTTTTCTGCCCCAAAACCTGTAGAAACGAGGCTTCCAAGTGAGAAGCAACTGAAACGATGCAAATTCAAACAACTTTCTAACACATAAAACCAGTCAGTGTATACGTTACAATAATCCTTCTGAATAAAACAAATCTTGTCTGTTTAAAACTGTCACCTGGCATTACATTTGTCCAGGTTCATATTCACTGTACTGTGTACTGGGTTACATTTTGGTAAATAAAAAGCAGTATATTATTCTCACATTTGCCCCAACTTGATAGCCTTACTGTTACAAGAAACAAAGGCAGTACTAAAGTTGGAGATTAATTCAAAATAAAACGTTGTTGTAGGATACGATTGACAAACAACATTGATTTGAAGAGTTACTGGTTGAAATGCAGCAATAAAGCTACCCCAAAGAAAAGCACTTACTACAAGAAAAGTAAAGTGAATGCCCCTTTTTGAAGTAGCCTGAAAGTGTTCATTTCTATCAAAAATAAAGCTGGAGATGGACTGTTCTCAATGGAGATAGACAGAGTGAAATATCTGATGAAAAAATCAACTACAGAGTACCCCAACAAAAAGCACTTACTTTTAAAAACAACGAGTTAGTGCTTAAGTTAAAGTAATCATTGTGACTATTACAATCTGTAAGTATTTCAACTCCTGGGACAATAAAGTGTTGTTTTAAAGAAATACAACTAAGACTTACTTAATTCCAGCATGTGCAAATCCTTGGTGAAACAAATCTTCCTTCTTAGTGGCAATGTCTTCTCCTTCTGGATACCTTGCAGGAATGTTCCTACTACAAAAATGCTCCCTTTTTATGTTCGGGTAGAAATCTGGCAAGAACGGGACTATTTGCAGCCAAGCCCCTTTCTTGCACCGTCGTTATATTTGTCTCAATGAAAATGATTTAACCTCCTTCTGCTTTACTAAACAAAAGATAGTGTTGAGTACCCAATCAGCAGTCTCACATGTAGTTTCTTTGTCAATACAAGTGTTAATACTTATTGAACCCATTGTCCATTTATTTGATAGATATGATATAACATTTTGTAAAATAACCCTTGCGCCCGCATTCTGATTGTTAAAACACATTATTGGTAAATTGAAAAAAAATACAGCCAAGATCTACCCCAACAAAAAGCACTTACTAGTGCAATGAACGAGTTAGTGCTTTTGTTAAAGTAATCCTTGTGACTATAAGACATTTCTGGATCAGCCTTATCCTTTCACAGTTAATTTTGTGAACATTTTCATTCATTTTTCGATTTTCTAATGTTTGGATGAGAAACAGCAGAGAAGAGAAGCTTAGTATCCTCAAATTTTGCCCCAACTTGATAGCACTTACTCTTATTTATAAAAGACAGTACTAAAGTTGAAGTAGAATTCAAAAGGAACTGTTGTAGCTTTGGATATAAAAACACAACATGTTGAGATACTGGCTGATAAACGCCAATAAAGCTACCCCAAAGAAAAGCACTTACTATAATAAATGAAAGAGAATGCCTTTTTTGAAGTAGCCTGCATGGTTAAAAAATGATGTTGATATAATTGGTCATTGGTGAATTCTAAAATATCATTAGCAAAGTAAAGAGTAATTCCTTTTCTGCCCCAAAACCTGTAGAAACGAGGCTTCCAAGTGAGAAGCAACTGAAACGATGCAAATTCAAACAACTTTCTAACACATAAAACCAGTCAGTGTATACGTTACAATAATCCTTCTGAATAAAACAAATCTTGTCTGTTTAAAACTGTCACCTGGCATTACATTTGTCCAGGTTCATATTCACTGTACTGTGTACTGGGTTACATTTTGGTAAATAAAAAGCAGTATATTATTCTCACATTTGCCCCAACTTGATAGCCTTACTGTTACAAGAAACAAAGGCAGTACTAAAGTTGGAGATTAATTCAAAATAAAACGTTGTTGTAGGATACGATTGACAAACAACATTGATTTGAAGAGTTACTGGTTGAAATGCAGCAATAAAGCTACCCCAAAGAAAAGCACTTACTACAAGAAAAGTAAAGTGAATGCCCCTTTTTGAAGTAGCCTGAAAGTGTTCATTTCTATCAAAAATAAAGCTGGAGATGGACTGTTCTCAATGGAGATAGACAGAGTGAAATATCTGATGAAAAAATCAACTACAGAGTACCCCAACAAAAAGCACTTACTTTTAAAAACAACGAGTTAGTGCTTAAGTTAAAGGAATCATTGTGACTATTACAATCTGTAAGTATTTCAACTCCTGGGACAATAAAGTGTTGTTTTAAAGAAATACAACTAAGACTTACTTAATTCCAGCATGTGCAAATCCTTGGTGAAACAAATCTTCCTTCTTAGTGGCAATGTCTTCTCCTTCTGGATACCTTGCAGGAATGTTCCTACTACAAAAATGCTCCCTTTTTATGTTCGGGTAGAAATCTGGCAAGAACGGGACTATTTGCAGCCAAGCCCCTTTCTTGCACCGTCGTTATATTTGTCTCAATGAAAATGATTTAACCTCCTTCTGCTTTACTAAACAAAAGATAGTGTTGAGTACCCAATCAGCAGTCTCACACATGTAGTTTCTATGTCAATACAAGTGTTAATACTTATTGAACCCATTGTCCATTTATTTGATAGATATGACATAACATTTTGTAAAATAACCCTTGCGCCCGCATTCTGATTGTTAAAACACATTATTGGTAAATTGAAAAAAATACAGCCAAGATCTACCCCAACAAAAAGCACTTACTAATGCAATGAACGAGTTAGTGCTTTTGTTAAAGTAATCCTTGTGACTATAAGACATTTCTGGATCAGCCTTATCCTTTCACAGTTAATTTTGTGAACATTTTCATTCATTTTTTGATTTTCTAATGTTTGGATGAGAAACAGCAGAGAAGAGAAGCTTAGTATCCTCACATTTTGCCCCAACTTGATAGCACTTACTCTTATTTATAAAAGACAGTACTAAAGTTGAAGTAGAATTCAAAAGGAACTGTTGTAGCTTTGGATATAAAAACACAACATGTTGAGATACTGGCTGATAAACGCCAATAAAGCTACCCCAAAGAAAAGCACTTACTATAATAAATGAAAGAGAATGCCTTTTTTTGAAGTAGCCTGCATGGTTAAAAAATGATGTTGATATAATTGGTCGTTGGTGAATTCTAAAATATCATTAGCAAAGTAAAGAGTAATTCCTTTTCTGCCCCAAAACCAGTAGAATCGAGGCTTCTAAGTGAGAAGCAACTGAAACGATGCAAATTCAAACAACTTTCTAACACATAAAACCAGTCAGTGTATACGTTACAATAATCCTTCTGAATAAAACAAATCTTGTCTGTTTAAAACTGTCACCTGGCATTACATTTGTCCTGGTTCATATTCACTGTACTGTGCACTGGGTTACATTTTGGTAAATAAAAAGCAGTATATTATTCTCACATTTGCCCCAACTTGATAGCCTTACTGTTACAAGAAACAAAGGCAGTACTAAAGTTGGAGATTAATTCAAAATAAAACGTTGTTGTAGGATACGATTGACAAACAACATTGATTTGAAGAGTTACTGGTTGAAATGCAGCAATAAAGCTACCCCAAAGAAAAGCACTTACTACAAGAAAAGTAAAGTGAATGCCCCTTTTTGAAGTAGCCTGAAAGTGTTCATTTCTATCAAAAATAAAACTGGAGATGGACTGTTCTCAATGGAGATAGACAGAGTGAAATATCTGATGAAAAAATCAACTACAGAGTACCCCAACAAAAAGCACTTACTTTTAAAAACAACGAGTTAGTGCTTAAGTTAAAGTAATCATTGTGACTATTACAATCTGTAAGTATTTCAACTCCTGGGACAATAAAGTGTTGTTTTAAAGAAATACAACTAAGACTTACTTAATTCCAGCATGTGCAAATCCTTGGTGAAACAAATCTTCCTTCTTAGTGGCAATGTCTTCTCCTTCTGGATACCTTGCAGGAATGTTCCTACTACAAAAATGCTCCCTTTTTATGTTCGGGTAGAAATCTGGCAAGAACGGGACTATTTGCAGCCAAGCCCCTTTCTTGCACCGTCGGTATATTTGTCTCAATGAAAATGATTTAACCTCCTTCTGCTTTACTAAACAAAAGATAGTGTTGAGTACCCAATCAGCAGTCTCACACATGTAGTTTCTATGTCAATACAAGTGTTAATACTTATTGAACCCATTGTCCATTTATTTGATAGATATGACATAACATTTTGTAAAATAACCCTTGCGCCCACATTCTGATTGTTAAAACACATTATTGGTAAATTGAAAAAAATACAGCCAAGATCTACCCCAACAAAAAGCACTTACTAATGCAATGAACGAGTTAGTGCTTTTGTTAAAGTAATCCTTGTGACTATAAGACATTTCTGGATCAGCCTTATCCTTTCACAGTTAATTTTGTGAACATTTTCATTCATTTTTCGATTTTCTAATGTTTGGATGAGAAACAGCAGAGAAGAGAAGCTTAGTATCCTCAAATTTTGCCCCAACTTGATAGCACTTACTCTTATTTATAAAAGACAGTACTAAAGTTGAAGTAGAATTCAAAAGGAACTGTTGTAGCTTTGGATATAAAAACACAACATGTTGAGATACTGGCTGATAAACGCCAATAAAGCTACCCCAAAGAAAAGCACTTACTATAATAAATGAAAGAGAATGCCTTTTTTGAAGTAGCCTGCATGGTTAAAAAATGATGTTGATATAATTGGTCGTTGGTGAATTCTAAAATATCATTAGCAAAGTAAAGAGTAATTCCTTTTCTGCCCCAAAACCTGTAGAAACGAGGCTTCCAAGTGAGAAGCAACTGAAACGATGCAAATTCAAACAACTTTCTAACACATAAAACCAGTCAGTGTATACGTTACAATAATCCTTCTGAATAAAACAAATCTTGTCTGTTTAAAACTGTCACCTGGCATTACATTTGTCCAGGTTCATATTCACTGTACTGTGTACTGGGTTACATTTTGGTAAATAAAAAGCAGTATATTATTCTCACATTTGCCCCAACTTGATAGCCTTACTGTTACAAGAAACAAAGGCAGTACTAAAGTTGGAGATTAATTCAAAATAAAACGTTGTTGTAGGATACGATTGACAAACAACATTGATTTGAAGAGTTACTGGTTGAAATGCAGCAATAAAGCTACCCCAAAGAAAAGCACTTACTACAAGAAAAGTAAAGTGAATGCCCCTTTTTGAAGTAGCCTGAAAGTGTTCATTTCTATCAAAAATAAAGCTGGAGATGGACTGTTCTCAATGGAGATAGACAGAGTGAAATATCTGATGAAAAAATCAACTACAGAGTACCCCAACAAAAAGCACTTACTTTTAAAAACAACGAGTTAGTGCTTAAGTTAAAGGAATCATTGTGACTATTACAATCTGTAAGTATTTCAACTCCTGGGACAATAAAGTGTTGTTTTAAAGAAATACAACTAAGACTTACTTAATTCCAGCATGTGCAAATCCTTGGTGAAACAAATCTTCCTTCTTAGTGGCAATGTCTTCTCCTTCTGGATACCTTGCAGGAATGTTCCTACTACAAAAATGCTCCCTTTTTATGTTCGGGTAGAAATCTGGCAAGAACGGGACTATTTGCAGCCAAGCCCCTTTCTTGCACCGTCGTTATATTTGTCTCAATGAAAATGATTTAACCTCCTTCTGCTTTACTAAACAAAAGATAGTGTTGAGTACCCAATCAGCAGTCTCACACATGTAGTTTCTATGTCAATACAAGTGTTAATACTTATTGAACCCATTGTCCATTTATTTGATAGATATGACATAACATTTTGTAAAATAACCCTTGCGCCCGCATTCTGATTGTTAAAACACATTATTGGTAAATTGAAAAAAATACAGCCAAGATCTACCCCAACAAAAAGCACTTACTAATGCAATGAACGAGTTAGTGCTTTTGTTAAAGTAATCCTTGTGACTATAAGACATTTCTGGATCAGCCTTATCCTTTCACAGTTAATTTTGTGAACATTTTCATTCATTTTTTGATTTTCTAATGTTTGGATGAGAAACAGCAGAGAAGAGAAGCTTAGTATCCTCACATTTTGCCCCAACTTGATAGCACTTACTCTTATTTATAAAAGACAGTACTAAAGTTGAAGTAGAATTCAAAAGGAACTGTTGTAGCTTTGGATATAAAAACACAACATGTTGAGATACTGGCTGATAAACGCCAATAAAGCTACCCCAAAGAAAAGCACTTACTATAATAAATGAAAGAGAATGCCTTTTTTTGAAGTAGCCTGCATGGTTAAAAAATGATGTTGATATAATTGGTCGTTGGTGAATTCTAAAATATCATTAGCAAAGTAAAGAGTAATTCCTTTTCTGCCCCAAAACCTGTAGAATCGAGGCTTCTAAGTGAGAAGCAACTGAAACGATGCAAATTCAAACAACTTTCTAACACATAAAACCAGTCAGTGTATACGTTACAATAATCCTTCTGAATAAAACAAATCTTGTCTGTTTAAAACTGTCACCTGGCATTACATTTGTCCTGGTTCATATTCACTGTACTGTGCACTGGGTTACATTTTGGTAAATAAAAAGCAGTATATTATTCTCACATTTGCCCCAACTTGATAGCCTTACTGTTACAAGAAACAAAGGCAGTACTAAAGTTGGAGATTAATTCAAAATAAAACGTTGTTGTAGGATACGATTGACAAACAACATTGATTTGAAGAGTTACTGGTTGAAATGCAGCAATAAAGCTACCCCAAAGAAAAGCACTTACTACAAGAAAAGTAAAGTGAATGCCCCTTTTTGAAGTAGCCTGAAAGTGTTCATTTCTATCAAAAATAAAACTGGAGATGGACTGTTCTCAATGGAGATAGACAGAGTGAAATATCTGATGAAAAAATCAACTACAGAGTACCCCAACAAAAAGCACTTACTTTTAAAAACAACGAGTTAGTGCTTAAGTTAAAGTAATCATTGTGACTATTACAATCTGTAAGTATTTCAACTCCTGGGACAATAAAGTGTTGTTTTAAAGAAATACAACTAAGACTTACTTAATTCCAGCATGTGCAAATCCTTGGTGAAACAAATCTTCCTTCTTAGTGGCAATGTCTTCTCCTTCTGGATACCTTGCAGGAATGTTCCTACTACAAAAATGCTCCCTTTTTATGTTCGGGTAGAAATCTGGCAAGAACGGGACTATTTGCAGCCAAGCCCCTTTCTTGCACCGTCGGTATATTTGTCTCAATGAAAATGATTTAACCTCCTTCTGCTTTACTAAACAAAAGATAGTGTTGAGTACCCAATCAGCAGTCTCACACATGTAGTTTCTATGTCAATACAAGTGTTAATACTTATTGAACCCATTGTCCATTTATTTGATAGATATGACATAACATTTTGTAAAATAACCCTTGCGCCCACATTCTGATTGTTAAAACACATTATTGGTAAATTGAAAAAAATACAGCCAAGATCTACCCCAACAAAAAGCACTTACTAATGCAATGAACGAGTTAGTGCTTTTGTTAAAGTAATCCTTGTGACTATAAGACATTTCTGGATCAGCCTTATCCTTTCACAGTTAATTTTGTGAACATTTTCATTCATTTTTCGATTTTCTAATGTTTGGATGAGAAACAGCAGAGAAGAGAAGCTTAGTATCCTCAAATTTTGCCCCAACTTGATAGCACTTACTCTTATTTATAAAAGACAGTACTAAAGTTGAAGTAGAATTCAAAAGGAACTGTTGTAGCTTTGGATATAAAAACACAACATGTTGAGATACTGGCTGATAAACGCCAATAAAGCTACCCCAAAGAAAAGCACTTACTATAATAAATGAAAGAGAATGCCTTTTTTGAAGTAGCCTGCATGGTTAAAAAATGATGTTGATATAATTGGTCGTTGGTGAATTCTAAAATATCATTAGCAAAGTAAAGAGTAATTCCTTTTCTGCCCCAAAACCTGTAGAAACGAGGCTTCCAAGTGAGAAGCAACTGAAACGATGCAAATTCAAACAACTTTCTAACACATAAAACCAGTCAGTGTATACGTTACAATAATCCTTCTGAATAAAACAAATCTTGTCTGTTTAAAACTGTCACCTGGCATTACATTTGTCCAGGTTCATATTCACTGTACTGTGTACTGGGTTACATTTTGGTAAATAAAAAGCAGTATATTATTCTCACATTTGCCCCAACTTGATAGCCTTACTGTTACAAGAAACAAAGGCAGTACTAAAGTTGGAGATTAATTCAAAATAAAACGTTGTTGTAGGATACGATTGACAAACAACATTGATTTGAAGAGTTACTGGTTGAAATGCAGCAATAAAGCTACCCCAAAGAAAAGCACTTACTACAAGAGAAGTAAAGTGAATGCCCCTTTTTGAAGTAGCCTGAAAGTGTTCATTTCTATCAAAAATAAAGCTGGAGATGGACTGTTCTCAATGGAGATAGACAGAGTGAAATATCTGATGAAAAAATCAACTACAGAGTACCCCAACAAAAAGCACTTACTTTTAAAAACAACGAGTTAGTGCTTAAGTTAAAGTAATCATTGTGACTATTACAATCTGTAAGTATTTCAACTCCTGGGACAATAAAGTGTTGTTTTAAAGAAATACAACTAAGACTTACTTAATTCCAGCATGTGCAAATCCTTGGTGAAACAAATCTTTCTTCTTAGTGGCAATGTCTTCTCCTTCTGGATACCTTGCAGGAATGTTCCTACTACAAAAATGCTCCCTTTTTATGTTCGGGTAGAAATCTGGCAAGAACGGGACTATTTGCAGCCAAGCCCCTTTCTTGCACCGTCGGTATATTTGTCTCAATGAAAATGATTTAACCTCCTTCTGCTTTACTAAACAAAAGATAGTGTTGAGTACCCAATCAGCAGTCTCACACATGTAGTTTCTATGTCAATACAAGTGTTAATACTTATTGAACCCATTGTCCATTTATTTGATAGATATGACATAACATTTTGTAAAATAACCCTTGCGCCCACATTCTGATTGTTAAAACACATTATTGGTAAATTGAAAAAAATACAGCCAAGATCTACCCCAACAAAAAGCACTTACTAATGCAATGAACGAGTTAGTGCTTTTGTTAAAGTAATCCTTGTGACTATAAGACATTTCTGGATCAGCCTTATCCTTTCACAGTTAATTTTGTGAACATTTTCATTCATTTTTCGATTTTCTAATGTTTGGATGAGAAACAGCAGAGAAGAGAAGCTTAGTATCCTCAAATTTTGCCCCAACTTGATAGCACTTACTCTTATTTATAAAAGACAGTACTAAAGTTGAAGTAGAATTCAAAAGGAACTGTTGTAGCTTTGGATATAAAAACACAACATGTTGAGATACTGGCTGATAAACGCCAATAAAGCTACCCCAAAGAAAAGCACTTACTATAATAAATGAAAGAGAATGCCTTTTTTGAAGTAGCCTGCATGGTTAAAAAATGATGTTGATATAATTGGTCGTTGGTGAATTCTAAAATATCATTAGCAAAGTAAAGAGTAATTCCTTTTCTGCCCCAAAACCTGTAGAAACGAGGCTTCCAAGTGAGAAGCAACTGAAACGATGCAAATTCAAACAACTTTCTAACACATAAAACCAGTCAGTGTATACGTTACAATAATCCTTCTGAATAAAACAAATCTTGTCTGTTTAAAACTGTCACCTGGCATTACATTTGTCCAGGTTCATATTCACTGTACTGTGTACTGGGTTACATTTTGGTAAATAAAAAGCAGTATATTATTCTCACATTTGCCCCAACTTGATAGCCTTACTGTTACAAGAAACAAAGGCAGTAATAAAGTTGGAGATTAATTCAAAATAAAACGTTGTTGTAGGATACGATTGACAAACAACATTGATTTGAAGAGTTACTGGTTGAAATGCAGCAATAAAGCTACCCCAAAGAAAAGCACTTACTACAAGAAAAGTAAAGTGAATGCCCCTTTTTGAAGTAGCCTGAAAGTGTTCATTTCTATCAAAAATAAAGCTGGAGATGGACTGTTCTCAATGGAGATAGACAGAGTGAAATATCTGATGAAAAAATCAACTACAGAGTACCCCAACAAAAAGCACTTACTTTTAAAAACAACGAGTTAGTGCTTAAGTTAAAGTAATCATTGTGACTATTACAATCTGTAAGTATTTCAACTCCTGGGACAATAAAGTGTTGTTTTAAAGAAATACAACTAAGACTTACTTAATTCCAGCATGTGCAAATCCTTGGTGAAACAAATCTTCCTTCTTAGTGGCAATGTCTTCTCCTTCTGGATACCTTGCAGGAATGTTCCTACTACAAAAATGCTCCCTTTTTATGTTCGGGTAGAAATCTGGCAAGAACGGGACTATTTGCAGCCAAGCCCCTTTCTTGCACCGTCGTTATATTTGTCTCAATGAAAATGATTTAACCTCCTTCTGCTTTACTAAACAAAAGATAGTGTTGAGTACCCAATCAGCAGTCTCACACATGTAGTTTCTATGTCAATACAAGTGTTAATACTTATTGAACCCATTGTCCATTTATTTGATAGATATGACATAACATTTTGTAAAATAACCCTTGCGCCCACATTCTGATTGTTAAAACACATTATTGGTAAATTGAAAAAAATACAGCCAAGATCTACCCCAACAAAAAGCACTTACTAATGCAATGAACGAGTTAGTGCTTTTGTTAAAGTAATCCTTGTGACTATAAGACATTTCTGGATCAGCCTTATCCTTTCACAGTTAATTTTGTGAACATTTTCATTCATTTTTCGATTTTCTAATGTTTGGATGAGAAACAGCAGAGAAGAGAAGCTTAGTATCCTCAAATTTTGCCCCAACTTGATAGCACTTACTCTTATTTATAAAAGACAGTACTAAAGTTGAAGTAGAATTCAAAAGGAACTGTTGTAGCTTTGGATATAAAAACACAACATGTTGAGATACTGGCTGATAAACGCCAATAAAGCTACCCCAAAGAAAAGCACTTACTATAATAAATGAAAGAGAATGCCTTTTTTGAAGTAGCCTGCATGGTTAAAAAATGATGTTGATATAATTGGTCGTTGGTGAATTCTAAAATATCATTAGCAAAGTAAAGAGTAATTCCTTTTCTGCCCCAAAACCTGTAGAAACGAGGCTTCCAAGTGAGAAGCCACTGAAACGATGCAAATTCAAACAACTTTCTAACACATAAAACCAGTCAGTGTATACGTTACAATAATCCTTCTGAATAAAACAAATCTTGTCTGTTTAAAACTGTCACCTGGCATTACATTTGTCCAGGTTCATATTCACTGTACTGTGTACTGGGTTACATTTTGGTAAATAAAAAGCAGTATATTATTCTCACATTTGCCCCAACTTGATAGCCTTACTGTTACAAGAAACAAAGGCAGTACTAAAGTTGGAGATTAATTCAAAATAAAACGTTGTTGTAGGATACGATTGACAAACAACATTGATTTGAAGAGTTACTGGTTGAAATGCAGCAATAAAGCTACCCCAAAGAAAAGCACTTACTACAAGAAAAGTAAAGTGAATGCCCCTTTTTGAAGTAGCCTGAAAGTGTTCATTTCTATCAAAAATAAAGCTGGAGATGGACTGTTCTCAATGGAGATAGACAGAGTGAAATATCTGATGAAAAAATCAACTACAGAGTACCCCAACAAAAAGCACTTACTTTTAAAAACAACGAGTTAGTGCTTAAGTTAAAGTAATCATTGTGACTATTACAATCTGTAAGTATTTCAACTCCTGGGACAATAAAGTGTTGTTTTAAAGAAATACAACTAAGACTTACTTAATTCCAGCATGTGCAAATCCTTGGTGAAACAAATCTTCCTTCTTAGTGGCAATGTCTTCTCCTTCTGGATACCTTGCAGGAATGTTCCTACTACAAAAATGCTCCCTTTTTATGTTCGGGTAGAAATCTGGCAAGAACGGGACTATTTGCAGCCAAGCCCCTTTCTTGCACCGTCGTTATATTTGTCTCAATGAAAATGATTTAACCTCCTTCTGCTTTACTAAACAAAAGATAGTGTTGAGTACCCAATCAGCAGTCTCACACATGTAGTTTCTATGTCAATACAAGTGTTAATACTTATTGAACCCATTGTCCATTTATTTGATAGATATGACATAACATTTTGTAAAATAACCCTTGCGCCCGCATTCTGATTGTTAAAACACATAATTGGTAAATTGAAAAAAAATACAGCCAAGATCTACCCCAACAAAAAGCACTTACTAGTGCAATGAACGAGTTAGTGCTTTTGTTAAAGTAATCCTTGTGACTATAAGACATTTCTGGATCAGCCTTATCCTTTCACAGTTAATTTTGTGAACATTTTCATTCATTTTTCGATTTTCTAATGTTTGGATGAGAAACAGCAGAGAAGAGAAGCTTAGTATCCTCAAATTTTGCCCCAACTTGATAGCACTTACTCTTATTTATAAAAGACAGTACTAAAGTTGAAGTAGAATTCAAAAGGAACTGTTGTAGCTTTGGATATAAAAACACAACATGTTGAGATACTGGCTGATAAACGCCAATAAAGCTACCCCAAAGAAAAGCACTTACTATAATAAATGAAAGAGAATGCCTTTTTTGAAGTAGCCTGCATGGTTAAAAAATGATGTTGATATAATTGGTCGTTGGTGAATTCTAAAATATCATTAGCAAAGTAAAGAGTAATTCCTTTTCTGCCCCAAAACCTGTAGAAACGAGGCTTCCAAGTGAGAAGCAACTGAAACGATGCAAATTCAAACAACTTTCTAACACATAAAACCAGTCAGTGTATACGTTACAATAATCCTTCTGAATAAAACAAATCTTGTCTGTTTAAAACTGTCACCTGGCATTACATTTGTCCAGGTTCATATTCACTGTACTGTGTACTGGGTTACATTTTGGTAAATAAAAAGCAGTATATTATTCTCACATTTGCCCCAACTTGATAGCCTTACTGTTACAAGAAACAAAGGCAGTACTAAAGTTGGAGATTAATTCAAAATAAAACGTTGTTGTAGGATACGATTGACAAACAACATTGATTTGAAGAGTTACTGGTTGAAATGCAGCAATAAAGCTACCCCAAAGAAAAGCACTTACTACAAGAAAAGTAAAGTGAATGCCCCTTTTTGAAGTAGCCTGAAAGTGTTCATTTCTATCAAAAATAAAGCTGGAGATGGACTGTTCTCAATGGAGATAGACAGAGTGAAATATCTGATGAAAAAATCAACTACAGAGTACCCCAACAAAAAGCACTTACTTTTAAAAACAACGAGTTAGTGCTTAAGTTAAAGTAATCATTGTGACTATTACAATCTGTAAGTATTTCAACTCCTGGGACAATAAAGTGTTGTTTTAAAGAAATACAACTAAGACTTACTTAATTCCAGCATGTGCAAATCCTTGGTGAAACAAATCTTCCTTCTTAGTGGCAATGTCTTCTCCTTCTGGATACCTTGCAGGTATGTTCCTACTACAAAAATGCTCCCTTTTTATGTTCTGGTAGAAATCTGGCAAGAACGGGACTATTTGCAGCCAAGCCCCTTTCTTGCACCGTCGTTATATTTGTCTCAATGAAAATGATTTAACCTCCTTCTGCTTTACTAAACAAAAGATAGTGTTGAGTACCCAATCAGCAGTCTCACACATGTAGTTTCTATGTCAATACAAGTGTTAATACTTATTGAACCCAATGTCCATTTATTTGATAGATATGACATAACATTTTGTAAAATAACCCTTGCGCCCGCATTCTGATTGTTAAAACACATTATTGGTAAATTGAAAAAAAATACAGCCAAGATCTACCCCAACAAAAAGCACTTACTAATGCAATGAACGAGTTAGTGCTTTTGTTAAAGTAATCCTTGTGACTATAAGACATTTCTGGATCAGCCTTATCCTTTCACAGTTAATTTTGTGAACATTTTCATTCATTTTTCGATTTTCTAATGTTTGGATGAGAAACAGCAGAGAAGAGAAGCTTAGTATCCTCAAATTTTGCCCCAACTTGATAGCACTTACTCTTATTTATAAAAGACAGTACTAAAGTTGAAGTAGAATACAAAAGGAACTGTTGTAGCTTTGGATATAAAAACACAACATGTTGAGATACTGGCTGATAAACGCCAATAAAGCTACCCCAAAGAAAAGCACTTACTATAATAAATGAAAGAGAATGCCTTTTTTTGAATTAGCCTGCATGGTTAAAAAATGATGTTGATATAATTGGTCGTTGGTGAATTCTAAAATATCATTAGCAAAGTAAAGAGTAATTCCTTTTCTGCCCCAAAACCTGTAGAATCGAGGCTTCCAAGTGAGAAGCAACTGAAACGATGCAAATTCAAACAACTTTCTAACACATAAAACCAGTCAGTGTATACGTTACAATAATCCTTCTGAATAAAACAAATCTTGTCTGTTTAAAACTGTCACCTGGCATTACATTTGTCCAGGTTCATATTCACTGTACTGTGTACTGGGTTACATTTTGGTAAATAAAAAGCAGTATATTATTCTCACATTTGCCCCAACTTGATAGCCTTACTGTTACAAGAAACAAAGGCAGTACTAAAGTTGGAGATTAATTCAAAATAAAACGTTGTTGTAGGATACGATTGACAAACAACATTGATTTGAAGAGTTACTGGTTGAAATGCAGCAATAAAGCTACCCCAAAGAAAAGCACTTACTACAAGAAAAGTAAAGTGAATGCCCCTTTTTGAAGTAGCCTGAAAGTGTTCATTTCTATCAAAAATAAAGCTGGAGATGGACTGTTCTCAATGGAGACAGAGAGAGTGAAATATCTGATGAAAAAATCAACTACAGAGTACCCCAACAAAAAGCACTTACTTTTAAAAACAACAAGTTAGTGCTTAAGTTAAAGTAATCATTGTGACTATTACAATCTGTAAGTATTTCAACTCCTGGGACAATAAAGTGTTGTTTTAAAGAAATACAACTAAGACTTACTTAATTCCAGCATGTGCAAATCCTTGGTGAAACAAATCTTCCTTCTTAGTGGCAATGTCTTCTCCTTCTGGATACCTTGCAGGAATGTTCCTACTACAAAAATGCTCCCTTTTTATGTTCGGGTAGAAATCTGGCAAGAACGGGACTATTTGCAGCCAAGCCCCTTTCTTGCACCGTCGTTATATTTGTCTCAATGAAAATGATTTAACCTCCTTCTGCTTTACTAAACAAAAGATAGTGTTGAGTACCCAATCAGCAGTCTCACACATGTAGTTTCTATGTCAACACAAGTGTTAATACTTATTGAACCCATTGTCCATTTATTTGATAGATATGATATAACATTTTGTAAAATAACCCTTGCGCCCGCATTCTGATTGTTAAAACACATTATTGGTAAATTGAAAAAAAATACAGCCAAGATCTACCCCAACAAAAAGCACTTACTAATGCAATGAACGAGTTAGTGCTTTTGTTAAAGTAATCCTTGTGACTATAAGACATTTCTGGATCAGCCTTATCCTTTCACAGTTAATTTTGTGAACATTTTCATTCATTTTTCGATTTTCTAATGTTTGGATGAGAAACAGCAGAGAAGAGAAGCTTAGTATCCTCAAATTTTGCCCCAACTTGATAGCACTTACTCTTATTTATAAAAGACAGTACTAAAGTTGAAGTAGAATTCAAAAGGAACTGTTGTAGCTTTGGATATAAAAACACAACATGTTGAGATACTGGCTGATAAACGCCAATAAAGCTACCCCAAAGAAAAGCACTTACTATAATAAATGAAAGAGAATGCCTTTTTTTGAAGTAGCCTGCATGGTTAAAAAATGATGTTGATATAATTGGTCGTTGGTGAATTCTAAAATATCATTAGCAAAGTAAAGAGTAATTCCTTTTCTGCCCCAAAACCTGTAGAAACGAGGATTCCAAGTGAGAAGCAACTGAAACGATGCAAATTCAAACAACTTTCTAACACATAAAACCAGTCAGTGTATACGTTACAATAATCCTTCTGAATAAAACAAATCTTGTCTGTTTAAAACTGTCACCTGGCATTACATTTGTCCAGGTTCATATTCACTGTACTGTGTACTGGGTTACATTTTGGTAAATAAAAAGCAGTATATTATTCTCACATTTGCCCCAACTTAATAGCCTTACTGTTACAAGAAACAAAGGCAGTACTAAAGTTGGAGATTAATTCAAAATAAAACGTTGTTGTAGGATACGATTGACAAACAACATTGATTTGAAGAGTTACTGGTTGAAATGCAGCAATAAAGCTACCCCAAAGAAAAGCACTTACTACAAGAAAAGTAAAGTGAATGCCCCTTTTTGAAGTAGCCTGAAAGTGTTCATTTCTATCAAAAATAAAGCTGGAGATGGACTGTTCTCAATGGAGATAGACAGAGTGAAATATCTGATGAAAAAATCAACTACAGAGTACCCCAACAAAAAGCACTTACTTTTAAAAACAACGAGTTAGTGCTTAAGTTAAAGTAATTGTGACTATTAAAATCTGTAAGTATTTCAACTCCTGGGACAATAAAGTGTTGTTTTAAAGAAATACAACTAAGACTCACTTAATTCCAGCATGTGCAAATCCTTGGTGAAACAAATCTTCCTTCTTAGTGGCAATGTCTTCTCCTTCTGGATACCTTGCAGGAATGTTCCTACTACAAAAATGCTCCCTTTTTATGTTCGGGTAGAAATCTGGCAAGAACGGGACTATTTGCAGCCAAGCCCCTTTCTTGCACCGTCGTTATATTTGTCTCAATGAAAATGATTTAACCTCCTTCTGCTTTACTAAACAAAAGATAGTGTTGAGTACCCAATCAGCAGTCTCACACATGTAGTTTCTATGTCAATACAAGTGTTAATACTTATTGAACCCATTGTCCATTTATTTGATAGATATGATATAACATTTTGTAAAATAACCCTTGCGCCCGCATTCTGATTGTTAAAACACATTATTGGTAAATTGAAAAAAAAAATACAGCCAAGATCTACCCCAACAAAAAGCACTTACTAGTGCAATGAACGAGTTAGTGCTTTTGTTAAAGTAATCCTTGTGACTATAAGACATTTCTGGATCAGCCTTATCCTTTCACAGTTAATTTTGTGAACATTTTCATTCATTTTTCGATTTTCTAATGTTTGGATGAGAAACAGCAGAGAAGAGAAGCTTAGTATCCTCAAATTTTGCCCCAACTTGATAGCACTTACTCTTATTTATAAAAGACAGTACTAAAGTTGAAGTAGAATTCAAAAGGAACTGTTGTAGCTTTGGATATAAAAACACAACATGTTGAGATACTGGCTGATAAACGCCAATAAAGCTACCCCAAAGAAAAGCACTTACTATAATAAATGAAAGAGAATGCCTTTTTTTGAAGTAGCCTGCATGGTTAAAAAATGATGTTGATATAATTGGTCGTTGGTGAATTCTAAAATATCATTAGCAAAGTAAAGAGTAATTCCTTTTCTGCCCCAAAACCTGTAGAAACGAGGATTCCAAGTGAGAAGCAACTGAAACGATGCAAATTCAAACAACTTTCTAACACATAAAACCAGTCAGTGTATACGTTACAATAATCCTTCTGAATAAAACAAATCTTGTCTGTTTAAAACTGTCACCTGGCATTACATTTGTCCAGGTTCATATTCACTGTACTGTGTACTGGGTTACATTTTGGTAAATAAAAAGCAGTATATTATTCTCACATTTGCCCCAACTTGATAGCCTTACTGTTACAAGAAACAAAGGCAGTACTAAAGTTGGAGATTAATTCAAAATAAAACGTTGTTGTAGGATACGATTGACAAACAACATTGATTTGAAGAGTTACTGGTTGAAATGCAGCAATAAAGCTACCCCAAAGAAAAGCACTTACTACAAGAAAAGTAAAGTGAATGCCCCTTTTTGAAGTAGCCTGAAAGTGTTCATTTCTATCAAAAATAAAGCTGGAGATGGACTGTTCTCAATGGAGATAGACAGAGTGAAATATCTGATGAAAAAATCAACTACAGAGTACCCCAACAAAAAGCACTTACTTTTAAAAACAACGAGTTAGTGCTTAAGTTAAAGTAATTGTGACTATTAAAATCTGTAAGTATTTCAACTCCTGGGACAATAAAGTGTTGTTTTAAAGAAATACAACTAAGACTCACTTAATTCCAGCATGTGCAAATCCTTGGTGAAACAAATCTTCCTTCTTAGTGGCAATGTCTTCTCCTTCTGGATACCTTGCAGGAATGTTCCTACTACAAAAATGCTCCCTTTTTATGTTCGGGTAGAAATCTGGCAAGAACGGGACTATTTGCAGCCAAGCCCCTTTCTTGCACCGTCGTTATATTTGTCTCAATGAAAATGATTTAACCTCCTTCTGCTTTACTAAACAAAAGATAGTGTTGAGTACCCAATCAGCAGTCTCACACATGTAGTTTCTATGTCAATACAAGTGTTAATACTTATTGAACCCATTGTCCATTTATTTGATAGATATGATATAACATTTTGTAAAATAACCCTTGCGCCCGCATTCTGATTGTTAAAACACATTATTGGTAAATTGAAAAAAAAAATACAGCCAAGATCTACCCCAACAAAAAGCACTTACTAGTGCAATGAACGAGTTAGTGCTTTTGTTAAAGTAATCCTTGTGACTATAAGACATTTTTGGATCAGCCTTATCCTTTCACAGTTAATTTTGTGAACATTTTCATTCATTTTTCGATTTTCTAATGTTTGGATGAGAAACAGCAGCGAAGAGAAGCTTAGTATCCTCAAATTTTGCCCCAACTTGATAGCACTTACTCTTATTTATAAAAGACAGTACTAAAGTTGAAGTAGAATTCAAAAGGAACTGTTGTAGCTTTGGATATAAAAACACAACATGTTGAGATACTGGCTGATAAACGCCAATAAAGCTACCCCAAAGAAAAGCACTTACTATAATAAATGAAAGAGAATGCCTTTTTTGAAGTAGCCTGCATGGTTAAAAAATGATGTTGATATAATTGGTCGTTGGTGAATTCTAAAATATCATTAGCAAAGTAAAGAGTAATTCCTTTTCTGCCCCAAAACCTGTAGAAACGAGGCTTCCAAGTGAGAAGCAACTGAAACGATGCAAATTCAAACAACTTTCTAACACATAAAACCAGTCAGTGTATACGTTACAAAAATCCTTCTGAATAAAACAAATCTTGTCTGTTTAAAACTGTCACCTGGCATTACATTTGTCCAGGTTCATATTCACTGTACTGTGTACTGGGTTACATTTTGGTAAATAAAAAGCAGTATATTATTCTCACATTTGCCCCAACTTGATAGCCTTACTGTTACAAGAAACAAAGGCAGTACTAAAGTTGGAGATTAATTCAAAATAAAACGTTGTTGTAGGATACGATTGACAAACAACATTGATTTGAAGAGTTACTGGTTGAAATGCAGCAATAAAGCTACCCCAAAGAAAAGCACTTACTACAAGAAAAGTAAAGTGAATGCCCCTTTTTGAAGTAGCCTGAAAGTGTTCATTTCTATCAAAAATAAAGCTGGAGACGGACTGTTCTCAATGGAGACAGAGAGAGTGAAATATCTGATGAAAAAATCAACTACAGAGTACCCCAACAAAAAGCACTTACTTTTAAAAACAACAAGTTAGTGCTTAAGTTAAAGTAATCATTGTGACTATTACAATCTGTAAGTATTTCAAATCCTGGGACAATAAAGTGTTTTTTTAAAGAAATACAACTAAGACTTACTTAATTCCAGCATGTGCAAATCCTTGGTGAAACAAATCTTCCTTCTTAGTGGCAATGTCTTCTCCTTCTGGATACCTTGCAGGAATGTTCCTACTACAAAAATGCTCCCTTTTTATGTTCGGGTAGAAATCTGGCAAGAACGGGACTATTTGCAGCCAAGCCCCTTTCTTGCACCGTCGTTATATTTGTCTCAATGAAAATGATTTAACCTCCTTCTGCTTTACTAAACAAAAGATAGTGTTGAGTACCCAATCAGCAGTCTCACACATGTAGTTTCTATGTCAATACAAGTGTTAATACTTATTGAACCCATTGTCCATTTATTTGATAGATATGATATAACATTTTGTAAAATAACCCTTGCGCCCGCATTCTGATTGTTAAAACACATTATTGGTAAATTGAAAAAAAAAATACAGCCAAGATCTACCCCAACAAAAAGCACTTACTAGTGCAATGAACGAGTTAGTGCTTTTGTTAAAGTAATCCTTGTGACTATAAGACATTTCTGGATCAGCCTTATCCTTTCACAGTTAATTTTGTGAACATTTTCATTCATTTTTCGATTTTCTAATGTTTGGATGAGAAACAGCAGCGAAGAGAAGCTTAGTATCCTCAAATTTTGCCCCAACTTGATAGCACTTACTCTTATTTATAAAAGACAGTACTAAAGTTGAAGTAGAATTCAAAAGGAACTGTTGTAGCTTTGGATATAAAAACACAACATGTTGAGATACTGGCTGATAAACGCCAATAAAGCTACCCCAAAGAAAAGCACTTACTATAATAAATGAAAGAGAATGCCTTTTTTGAAGTAGCCTGCATGGTTAAAAAATGATGTTGATATAATTGGTCGTTGGTGAATTCTAAAATATCATTAGCAAAGTAAAGAGTAATTCCTTTTCTGCCCCAAAACCTGTAGAAACGAGGCTTCCAAGTGAGAAGCAACTGAAACGATGCAAATTCAAACAACTTTCTAACACATAAAACCAGTCAGTGTATACGTTACAAAAATCCTTCTGAATAAAACAAATCTTGTCTGTTTAAAACTGTCACCTGGCATTACATTTGTCCAGGTTCATATTCACTGTACTGTGTACTGGGTTACATTTTGGTAAATAAAAAGCAGTATATTATTCTCACATTTGCCCCAACTTGATAACCTTACTGTTACAAGAAACAAAGGCAGTACTAAAGTTGGAGATTAATTCAAAATAAAACGTTGTTGTAGGATACGATTGACAAACAACATTGATTTGAAGAGTTACTGGTTGAAATGCAGCAATAAAGCTACCCCAAAGAAAAGCACTTACTACAAGAAAAGTAAAGTGAATGCCCCTTTTTGAAGTAGCCTGAAAGTGTTCATTTCTATCAAAAATAAAGCTGGAGATGGACTGTTCTCAATGGAGATAGACAGAGTGAAATATCTGATGAAAAAATCAACTACAGAGTACCCCAACAAAAAGCACTTACTTTTAAAAACAACGAGTTAGTGCTTAAGTTAAAGTAATCATTGTGACTATTACAATCTGTAAGTATTTCAACTCCTGGGACAATAAAGTGTTGTTTTAAAGAAATACAACTAAGACATACTTAATTCCAGCATGTGCAAATCCTTGGTGAAACAAATCTTCCTTCTTAGTGGCAATGTCTTCTCCTTCTGGATACCTTGCAGGTATGTTCCTACTACAAAAATGCTCCCTTTTTTTGTTCGGTTAGAAATCTGGCAGGAACGGAACTATTTGCAGCCAAGCCCCTTTCTTGCACAGTCGTTATATTTGTCTCAATGAAAATGATTTAACCTCCTTCTGCTTTACTAAACAAAAGATAGTGTTGAGTACCCAATCAGCAGTCTCACACATGTAGTTTCTATGTCAACACAAGTGTTAATACTTATTGAACCCATTGTCCATTTATTTGATAGATATGATATGACATTTTGTAAAATAACCCTTGCGCCCGCATTCTGATTGTTAAAGCACATTATTGGTAAATTGAAAAAAAATACAGCCAAGATCTACCCCAACAAAAAGCACTTACTAATGCAATGAACGAGTTAGTGCTTTTGTTAAAGTAATCCTTGTGACTATAAGACATTTCTGGATCAGCCTTATCCTTTCACAGTTAATTTTGTGAAGATTTTCATTCATTTTTCGATTTTCTAATGTTTGGATGAGAAACAGCAGAGAAGAGAAGCTTAGCATCCTCAAATTTTGCCCCAACTTGATAGCACTTACTCTTATTTATAAAAGACAGTACTAAAGTTGAAGTAGAATTCAAAAGGAACTGTTGTAGCTTTGGATATAAAAACACAACATGTTGAGATACTGGCTGATAAACGCCAATAAAGCTACCCCAAAGAAAAGCACTTACTATAATAAATGAAAGAGAATGCCTTTTTTGAAGTAGCCTGCATGGTTAAAAAATGATGTTGATATAATTGGTCGTTGGTGAATTCTAAAATATCATTAGCAAAGTAAAGAATAATTCCTTTTCTGCCCAAAACCTGTAGAAACGAGGCTTCCAAGTGAGAAGCAACTGAAGCGATGCAAATTCAAACAACTTTCTAACACATAAAACCAGTCAGTGTATACGTTACAAAAATCCTTCTGAATAAAACAAATCTTGTCTGTTTAAAACTGTCACCTGGCATTACATTTGTCCAGGTTCATATTCACTGTACTGTGTACTGGGTTACATTTTGGTAAATAAAAAGCAGTATATTATTCTCACATTTGCCCCAACTTGATAGCCTTACTGTTACAAGAAACAAAGGCAGTACTAAAGTTGGAGATGAATTCAAAATAAAACGTTGTTGTAGGATACGATTGACAAACAACATTGATTTGAAGAGTTACTGGTTGAAATGCAGCAATAAAGCTACCCCAAAGAAAAGCACTTACTACAAGAAAAGTAAAGTGAATGCCCCTTTTTGAAGTAGCCTGAAAGTGTTCATTTCTATCAAAAATAAAGCTGGAGATGGACTGTTCTCAATGGAGACAGAGAGAGTGAAATATCTGATGAAAAAATCAACTACAGATTACCCCAACAAAAAGCACTTACTTTTAAAAACAACGAGTTAGTGCTTAAGTTAAAGTAATCATTGTGACTATTACAATCTGTAAGTATTTCAACTCCTGGGACAATAAAGTGTTGTTTTAAAGAAATACAACTAAGACTTACTTAATTCCAGCATGTGCAAATCCTTGGTGAAACAAATCTTCCTTCTTAGTGGCAATGTCTTCTCCTTCTGGATACCTTGCAGGAATGTTCCTACTACAAAAATGCTCCCTTTTTTTGTTCGGGTAGAAATCTGGCAAGAACGGGACTATTTGCAGCCAAGCCCCTTTCTTGCACCGTCGTTATATTTGTCTCAATGAAAATGATTTAACCTCCTTCTGCTTTACTAAACAAAAGATAGTGTTGAGTACCCAATCAGCAGTCTCACACATGTAGTTTCTATGTCAATACAAGTGTTAATACTTATTGAACCCATTGTCCATTTATTTGATAGAAATGACATAACATTTTGTAAAATAACCCTTGCGCCCGCATTCTGATTGTTAAAACACATTATTGGTAAATTGAAAAAAAATACAGCCAAGATCTACCCCAACAAAAAGCACTTACTAGTGCAATGAACGAGTTAGTGCTTTTGTTAAAGTAATCCTTGTGACTATAAGACATTTCTGCATCAGTCTTATCCTTTCACAGTTAATTTTGTGAACATTTTCATTCATTTTTCGATTTTCTAATGTTTGGATGAGAAACAGCAGAGAAGAGAAGCTTAGTATCCTCAAATTTTGCCCCAACTTGATAGCACTTACTCTTATTTATAAAAGACAGTACTAAAGTTGAAGAAGAATTCAAAAGGAACTGTTGTAGCTTTGGATATAAAAACACAACATGTTGAGATACTGGCTGATAAACGCCAATAAAGCTACCCCAAAGAAAAGCACTTACTATAATAAATGAAAGAGAATGCCCCTTTTTGAAGTAGCCTGCATGGTTAAAAAACGATGTTGATATAATTGGTAGTTGGTGAATTCTAAAATATCATTAGCAAAGTAAAGAGTAATTCCTTTTCTGCCCCAAAACCTGTAGAATCGAGGCTTCTAAGTGAGAAGCAACAGAAACGATGCAAATTCAAACAACTTTCTAACACATAAAACCAGTCAGTGTATACGTTACAATAATCCTTCTGAATAAAACAAATCTTGTCTGTTTAAAACTGTCACCTGGCATTACATTTGTCCAGGTTCATATTCACTGTACTGTGCACTGGGTTACATTTTGGTAAATAAAAAGCAGTATATTATTCTCACATTTGCCCCAACTTGATAGCCTTACTGTTACAAGAAACAAAGGCAGTACTAAAGTTGGAGATTAATTCAAAATAAAACATTGTTGTAGGATACGATTGACAAACAACATTGATTTGAAGAGTTTCTGGTTGAAATGCAGCAATAAAGCTACCCCAAAGAAAAGCACTTACTACAAGAAAAGTAAAGTGAATGCCCCTTTTTGAAGTAGCCTGAAAGTGTTCATTTCTATCAAAAATAAAGCTGGAGATGGACTGTTCTCAATGGAGATAGACAGAGTGAAATATCTGATGAAAAAATCAACTACAGAGTACCCCAACAAAAAGCACTTACTTTTAAAAACAACGAGTTAGTGCTTAAGTTAAAGTAATTGTGACTATTACAATCTGTAAGTATTTCAACTCCTGGGACAATAAAGTGTTGTTTTAAAGAAATACAACTAAGACTTACTTAATTCCAGCATGTGCAAATCCTTGGTGAAACAAATCTTCCTTCTTAGTGGCAATGTCTTCTCCTTCTGGATACCTTGCAGGAATGTTCCTACTACAAAAATGCTCCCTTTTTATGTTCGGGTAGAAATCTGGCAAGAACGGGACTATTTGCAGCCAAGCCCCTTTCTTGCACCGTCGTTATATTTGTCTCAATGAAAATGATTTAACCTCCTTCTGCTTTACTAAACAAAAGATAGTGTTGAGTACCCAATCAGCAGTCTCACACATGTAGTTTCTATGTCAATACAAGTGTTAATACTTATTGAACCCATTGTCCATTTATTTGATAGATATGATATAACATTTTGTAAAATAACCCTTGCGCCCGCATTCTGATTGTTAAAACACATTATTGGTAAATTGAAAAAAAAAATACAGCCAAGATCTACCCCAACAAAAAGCACTTACTAGTGCAATGAACGAGTTAGTGCTTTTGTTAAAGTAATCCTTGTGACTATAAGACATTTCTGGATCAGCCTTATCCTTTCACAGTTAATTTTGTGAACATTTTCATTCATTTTTCGATTTTCTAATGTTTGGATGAGAAACAGCAGAGAAGAGAAGCTTAGTATCCTCAAATTTTGCCCCAACTTGATAGCACTTACTCTTATTTATAAAAGACAGTACTAAAGTTGAAGTAGAATTCAAAAGGAACTGTTGTAGCTTTGGATATAAAAACACATCATGTTGAGATACTGGCTGATAAACGCCAATAAAGCTACCCCAAAGAAAAGCACTTACTATAATAAATGAAAGAGAATGCCTTTTTTGAAGTAGCCTGCATGGTTAAAAAATGATGTTGATATAATTGGTCGTTGGTGAATTCTAAAATATCATTAGCAAAGTAAAGAGTAATTCCTTTTCTGCCCCAAAACCTGTAGAAACGAGGCTTCCAAGTGAGAAGCAACTGAAACGATGCAAATTCAAACAACTTTCTAACACATAAAACCAGTCAGTGTATACGTTACAAAAATCCTTCTGAATAAAACAAATCTTGTCTGTTTAAAACTGTCACCTGGCATTACATTTGTCCAGGTTCATATTCACTGTACTGTGTACTGGGTTACATTTTGGTAAATAAAAAGCAGTATATTATTCTCACATTTGCCCCAACTTGATAACCTTACTGTTACAAGAAACAAAGGCAGTACTAAAGTTGGAGATTAATTCAAAATAAAACGTTGTTGTAGGATACGATTGACAAACAACATTGATTTGAAGAGTTACTGGTTGAAATGCAGCAATAAAGCTACCCCAAAGAAAAGCACTTACTACAAGAAAAGTAAAGTGAATGCCCCTTTTTGAAGTAGCCTGAAAGTGTTCATTTCTATCAAAAATAAAGCTGGAGACGGACTGTTCTCAATGGAGACAGAGAGAGTGAAATATCTGATGAAAAAATCAACTACAGAGTACCCCAACAAAAAGCACTTACTTTTAAAAACAACGAGTTAGTGCTTAAGTTAAAGTAATCATTGTGACTATTACAATCTGTAAGTATTTCAACTCCTGGGACAATAAAGTGTTGTTTTAAAGAAATACAACTAAGACTTACTTAATTCCAGCATGTGCAAATCCTTGGTGAAACAAATCTTCCTTCTTAGTGGCAATGTCTTCTCCTTCTGGATACCTTGCAGGAATGTTCCTACTACAAAAATGCTCCCTTTTTATGTTCGGGTAGAAATCTGGCAAGAACGGGACTATTTGCAGCCAAGCCCCTTTCTTGCACCGTCGTTATATTTGTCTCAATGAAAATGATTTAACCTCCTTCTGCTTTACTAAACAAAAGATAGTGTTGAGTACCCAATCAGCAGTCTCACACATGTAGTTTCTATGTCAATACAAGTGTTAATACTTATTGAACCCATTGTCCATTTATTTGATAGATATGATATAACATTTTGTAAAATAACCCTTGCGCCCGCATTCTGATTGTTAAAACACATTATTGGTAAATTGAAAAAAAATACAGCCAAGATCTACCCCAACAAAAAGCACTTACTAGTGCAATGAACGAGTTAGTGCTTTTGTTAAAGTAATCCTTGTGACTATAAGACATTTCTGGATCAGCCTTATCCTTTCACAGTTAATTTTGTGAACATTTTTCATTCATTTTTCGATTTTCTAATGTTTGGATGAGAAACAGCAGAGAAGAGAAGCTTAGTATCCTCAAATTTTGCCCCAACTTGATAGCACTTACTCTTATTTATAAAAGACAGTACTAAAGTTGAAGTAGAATTCAAAAGGAACTGTTGTAGCTTTGGAAATAAAAACACAACATGTTGAGATACTGGCTGATAAACGCCAATAAAGCTACCCCAAAGAAATCACTTACTATAATAAATGAAAGAGAATGCCTTTTTTGAAGTAGCCTGCATGGTTAAAAAATGATGTTGATATAATTGGTCGTTGGTGAATTCTAAAATATCATTAGCAAAGTAAAGAGTAATTCCTTTTCTGCCCCAAAACCTGTAGAAACGAGGCTTCCAAGTGAGAAGCAACTGAAACGATGCAAATTCAAACAACTTTCTAACACATAAAACCAGTCAGTGTATACGTTACAAAAATCCTTCTGAATAAAACAAATCTTGTCTGTTTAAAACTGTCACCTGGCATTACATTTGTCCAGGTTCATATTCACTGTACTGTGTACTGGGTTACATTTTGGTAAATAAAAAGCAGTATATTATTCTCACATTTGCCCCAACTTGATAGCCTTACTGTTACAAGAAACAAAGGCAGTACTAAAGTTGGAGATTAATTCAAAATAAAACGTTGTTGTAGGATACGATTGACAAACAACATTGATTTGAAGAGTTACTGGTTGAAATGCAGCAATAAAGCTACCCCAAAGAAAAGCACTTACTACAAGAAAAGTAAAGTGAATGCCCCTTTTTGAAGTAGCCTGAAAGTGTTCATTTCTATCAAAAATAAAGCTGGAGATGGACTGTTCTCAATGGAGACAGAGAGAGTGAAATATCTGATGAAAAAATCAACTACAGAGTACCCCAACAAAAAGCACTTACTTTTAAAAACAACGAGTTAGTGCTTAAGTTAAAGTAATCATTGTGACTATTACAATCTGTAAGTATTTCAACTCCTGGGACAATAAAGTGTTGTTTTAAAGAAATACAACTAAGACTTACTTAATTCCAGCATGTGCAAATCCTTGGTGAAACAAATCTTCCTTCTTAGTGGCAATGTCTTCTCCTTCTGGATACCTTGCAGGAATGTTCCTACTACAAAAATGCTCCCTTTTTATGTTCGGGTAGAAATCTGGCAAGAACGGGACTATTTGCAGCCAAGCCCCTTTCTTGCACCGTCGTTATATTTGTCTCAATGAAAATGATTTAACCTCCTTCTGCTTTACTAAACAAAAGATAGTGTTGAGTACCCAATCAGCAGTCTCACACATGTAGTTTCTATGTCAATACAAGTGTTAATACTTATTGAACCCATTGTCCATTTATTTGATAGATATGATATAACATTTTGTAAAATAACCCTTGCGCCCGCATTCTGATTGTTAAAACACATTATTGGTAAATTGAAAAAAAATACAGCCAAGATCTACCCCAACAAAAAGCACTTACTAGTGCAATGAACGAGTTAGTGCTTTTGTTAAAGTAATCCTTGTGACTATAAGACATTTCTGGATCAGCCTTATCCTTTCACAGTTAATTTTGTGAACATTTTCATTCATTTTTCGATTTTCTAATGTTTGGATGAGAAACAGCAGAGAAGAGAAGCTTAGTATCCTCAAATTTTGCCCCAACTTGATAGCACTTACTCTTATTTATAAAAGACAGTACTAAAGTTGAAGTAGAATTCAAAAGGAACTGTTGTAGCTTTGGATATAAAAACACAACATGTTGAGATACTGGCTGATAAACGCCAATAAAGCTACCCCAAAGAAAAGCACTTACTATAATAAATGAAAGAGAATGCCTTTTTTGAAGTAGCCTGCATGGTTAAAAAATGATGTTGATATAATTGGTCGTTGGTGAATTCTAAAATATCATTAGCAAAGTAAAGAGTAATTCCTTTTCTGCCCCAAAACCTGTAGAAACGAGGCTTCCAAGTGAGAAGCAACTGAAACGATGCAAATTCAAACAACTTTCTAACACATAAAACCAGTCAGTGTATACGTTACAATAATCCTTCTGAATAAAACAAATCTTGTCTGTTTAAAACTGTCACCTGGCATTACATTTGTCCTGGTTCATATTCACTGTACTGTGTACTGGGTTACATTTTGGTAAATAAAAAGCAGTATATTATTCTCACATTTGCCCCAACTTGATAGCCTTACTGTTACAAGAAACAAAGGCAGTACTAAAGTTGGAGATTAATTCAAAATAAAACGTTGTTGTAGGATACGATTGACAAACAACATTGATTTGAAGAGTTACTGGTTGAAATGCAGCAATAAAGCTACCCCAAAGAAAAGCACTTACTACAAGAAAAGTAAAGTGAATGCCCCTTTTTGAATTAGCCTGAAAGTGTTCATTTCTATCAAAAATAAAGCTGGAGATGGACTGTTCTCAATGGAGACAGAGAGAGTGAAATATCTGATGAAAAAATCAACTACAGAGTACCCCAACAAAAAGCACTTACTTTTTAAAACAACGAGTTAGTGCTTAAGTTAAAGTAATCATTGTGACTATTACAATCTGTAAGTATTTCAACTCCTGGGACAATAAAGTGTTGTTTTAAAGAAATACAACTAAGACTTACTTAATTCCAGCATGTGCAAATCCTTGGTGAAACAAATCTTCCTTCTGATTGTTAAAACACATTATTGGTAAATTGAAAAAAAATACAGCCAAGATCTACCCCAACAAAAAGCACTTACTAATGCAATGAACGAGTTAGTGCTTTTGTTAAAGTAATCCTTGTGACTATAAGACATTTCTGGATCAGCCTTATCCTTTCACAGTTAATTTTGTGAACATTTTCATTCATTTTTCGATTTTCTAATGTTTGGATGAGAAACAGCAGAGAAGAGAAGCTTAGTATCCTCAAATTTTGCCCCAACTTGATAGCACTTACTCTTATTTATAAAAGACAGTACTAAAGTTGAAGTAGAATTCAAAAGGAACTGTTGTAGCTTTGGATATAAAAACACAACATGTTGAGATACTGGCTGATAAACGCCAATAAAGCTACCCCAAAGAAAAGCACTTACTATAATAAATGAAAGAGAATGCCTTTTTTTGAAGTAGCCTGCATGGTTAAAAAATGATGTTGATATAATTGGTCGTTGGTGAATTCTAAAATATCATTAGCAAAGTAAAGAGTAATTCCTTTTCTGCCCCAAAACCTGTAGAAACGAGGCTTCCAAGTGAGAAGCAACTGAAACGATGCAAATTCAAACAACTTTCTAACACATAAAACCAGTCAGTGTATACGTTACAATAATCCTTCTGAATAAAACAAATCTTGTCTGTTTAAAACTGTCACCTGGCATTACATTTGTCCAGGTTCATATTCACTGTACTGTGTACTGGGTTACATTTTGGTAAATAAAAAGCAGTATATTATTCTCACATTTGCCCCAACTTGATAGCCTTACTGTTACAAGAAACAAAGGCAGTACTAAAGTTGGAGATTAATTCAAAATAAAACGTTGTTGTAGGATACGATTGACAAACAACATTGATTTGAAGAGTTACTGGTTGAAATGCAGCAATAAAGCTACCCCAAAGAAAAGCACTTACTACAAGAAAAGTAAAGTGAATGCCCCTTTTTGAAGTAGCCTGAAAGTGTTCATTTCTATCAAAAATAAAGCTGGAGATGGACTGTTCTCAATGGAGACAGAGAGAGTGAAATATCTGATGAAAAAATCAACTACAGAGTACCCCAACAAAAAGCGCTTACTTTTAAAAACAACAAGTTAGTGCTTAAGTTAAAGTAATCATTGTGACTATTACAATCTGTAAGTATTTCAACTCCTGGGACAATAAAGTGTTGTTTTAAAGAAATACAACTAAGACTTACTTAATTCCAGCATGTGCAAATCCTTGGTGAAACAAATCTTCCTTCTTAGTGGCAATGTCTTCTCCTTCTGGATACCTTGCAGGAATGTTCCTACTACAAAAATGCTCCCTTTTTATGTTCGGGTAGAAATCTGGCAAGAACGGGACTATTTGCAGCCAAGCCCCTTTCTTGCACCGTCGTTATATTTGTCTCAATGAAAATGATTTAACCTCCTTCTGCTTTACTAAACAAAAGATAGTGTTGAGTACCCAATCAGCAGTCTCACACATGTAGTTTCTATGTCAACACAAGTGTTAATACTTATTGAACCCATTGTCCATTTATTTGATAGATATGATATAACATTTTGTAAAATAACCCTTGCGCCCGCATTCTGATTGTTAAAACACATTATTGGTAAATTGAAAAAAAATACAGCCAAGATCTACCCCAACAAAAAGCACTTACTAGTGCAATGAACGAGTTAGTGCTTTTGTTAAAGTAATCCTTGTGACTATAAGACATTTCTGGATCAGCCTTATCCTTTCACAGTTAATTTTGTGAACATTTTCATTCATTTTTCGATTTTCTAATGTTTGGATGAGAAACAGCAGAGAAGAGAAGCTTAGTATCCTCAAATTTTGCCCCAACTTGATAGCACTTACTCTTATTTATAAAAGACAGTACTAAAGTTGAAGTAGAATTCAAAAGGAACTGTTGTAGCTTTGGATATAAAAACACAACATGTTGAGATACTGGCTGATAAACGCCAATAAAGCTACCCCAAAGAAAAGCACTTACTATAATAAATGAAAGAGAATGCCTTTTTTGAAGTAGCCTGCATGGTTAAAAAATGATGTTGATATAATTGGTCGTTGGTGAATTCTAAAATATCATTAGCAAAGTAAAGAGTAATTCCTTTTCTGCCCCAAAACCTGTAGAAACGAGGCTTCCAAGTGAGAAGCAACTGAAACGATGCAAATTCAAACAACTTTCTAACACATAAAACCAGTCAGTGTATACGTTACAATAATCCTTCTGAATAAAACAAATCTTGTCTGTTTAAAACTGTCACCTGGCATTACATTTGTCCTGGTTCATATTCACTGTACTGTGTACTGGGTTACATTTTGGTAAATAAAAAGCAGTATATTATTCTCACATTTGCCCCAACTTGATAGCCTTACTGTTACAAGAAACAAAGGCAGTACTAAAGTTGGAGATTAATTCAAAATAAAACGTTGTTGTAGGATACGATTGACAAACAACATTGATTTGAAGAGTTACTGGTTGAAATGCAGCAATAAAGCTACCCCAAAGAAAAGCACTTACTACAAGAAAAGTAAAGTGAATGCCCCTTTTTGAATTAGCCTGAAAGTGTTCATTTCTATCAAAAATAAAGCTGGAGATGGACTGTTCTCAATGGAGACAGAGAGAGTGAAATATCTGATGAAAAAATCAACTACAGAGTACCCCAACAAAAAGCACTTACTTTTTAAAACAACGAGTTAGTGCTTAAGTTAAAGTAATCATTGTGACTATTACAATCTGTAAGTATTTCAACTCCTGGGACAATAAAGTGTTGTTTTAAAGAAATACAACTAAGACTTACTTAATTCCAGCATGTGCAAATCCTTGGTGAAACAAATCTTCCTTCTGATTGTTAAAACACATTATTGGTAAATTGAAAAAAAATACAGCCAAGATCTACCCCAACAAAAAGCACTTACTAATGCAATGAACGAGTTAGTGCTTTTGTTAAAGTAATCCTTGTGACTATAAGACATTTCTGGATCAGCCTTATCCTTTCACAGTTAATTTTGTGAACATTTTCATTCATTTTTCGATTTTCTAATGTTTGGATGAGAAACAGCAGAGAAGAGAAGCTTAGTATCCTCAAATTTTGCCCCAACTTGATAGCACTTACTCTTATTTATAAAAGACAGTACTAAAGTTGAAGTAGAATTCAAAAGGAACTGTTGTAGCTTTGGATATAAAAACACAACATGTTGAGATACTGGCTGATAAACGCCAATAAAGCTACCCCAAAGAAAAGCACTTACTATAATAAATGAAAGAGAATGCCTTTTTTTGAAGTAGCCTGCATGGTTAAAAAATGATGTTGATATAATTGGTCGTTGGTGAATTCTAAAATATCATTAGCAAAGTAAAGAGTAATTCCTTTTCTGCCCCAAAACCTGTAGAAACGAGGCTTCCAAGTGAGAAGCAACTGAAACGATGCAAATTCAAACAACTTTCTAACACATAAAACCAGTCAGTGTATACGTTACAATAATCCTTCTGAATAAAACAAATCTTGTCTGTTTAAAACTGTCACCTGGCATTACATTTGTCCAGGTTCATATTCACTGTACTGTGTACTGGGTTACATTTTGGTAAATAAAAAGCAGTATATTATTCTCACATTTGCCCCAACTTGATAGCCTTACTGTTACAAGAAACAAAGGCAGTACTAAAGTTGGAGATTAATTCAAAATAAAACGTTGTTGTAGGATACGATTGACAAACAACATTGATTTGAAGAGTTACTGGTTGAAATGCAGCAATAAAGCTACCCCAAAGAAAAGCACTTACTACAAGAAAAGTAAAGTGAATGCCCCTTTTTGAAGTAGCCTGAAAGTGTTCATTTCTATCAAAAATAAAGCTGGAGATGGACTGTTCTCAATGGAGACAGAGAGAGTGAAATATCTGATGAAAAAATCAACTACAGAGTACCCCAACAAAAAGCGCTTACTTTTAAAAACAACAAGTTAGTGCTTAAGTTAAAGTAATCATTGTGACTATTACAATCTGTAAGTATTTCAACTCCTGGGACAATAAAGTGTTGTTTTAAAGAAATACAACTAAGACTTACTTAATTCCAGCATGTGCAAATCCTTGGTGAAACAAATCTTCCTTCTTAGTGGCAATGTCTTCTCCTTCTGGATACCTTGCAGGAATGTTCCTACTACAAAAATGCTCCCTTTTTATGTTCGGGTAGAAATCTGGCAAGAACGGGACTATTTGCAGCCAAGCCCCTTTCTTGCACCGTCGTTATATTTGTCTCAATGAAAATGATTTAACCTCCTTCTGCTTTACTAAACAAAAGATAGTGTTGAGTACCCAATCAGCAGTCTCACACATGTAGTTTCTATGTCAACACAAGTGTTAATACTTATTGAACCCATTGTCCATTTATTTGATAGATATGATATAACATTTTGTAAAATAACCCTTGCGCCCGCATTCTGATTGTTAAAACACATTATTGGTAAATTGAAAAAAAATACAGCCAAGATCTACCCCAACAAAAAGCACTTACTAGTGCA
>NW_026708352.1:0-45000 GCF_902713425.1 Acipenser ruthenus
ATGCTCTTTTTTGGATGTTAATAATCAATGGATAAAGGCCTAATTCAGCCCTGCATGCATTGTTTGGTGTTTTTCTTTGTAATCTCATGATGTTTTTACAGAACTCTGCATGCAGGTTTCTGTGGGGTGTTTGTCCCATTTTGTGTAGTCCTGGTTGGTGATTGGACCCCACACTTCACTGCCATAGAGAGCAATTGGCTGAATTACACTTTCAAAAATTTTGAGCCAAATTTTGACGGGGGGATTTATATTGTAGAGCCTCCTCTTTATGGCATAAAAAGCCCTGCGTGCTTTCTCCTTTAGTGCATTCACTCTCTCTCTCTCTCTCTCTCTCTCTCTCTCCTCTCTCTCTTCAATATATAAAAACCCTGCGACCCCACAAACCGCACGCGTTGACTTTCTCACCGCAAATAAGCGAAGTGAGTGGCTGGGCTGCGCGCGAGACGTTTTGTCAGGGTTAGGAGAGGGGGTGGGGGGGTGGGGGGGGGGCAGAGGAAACAGGGGCTTCCTCGCGGGGTCACTTCAAATTGGCCCTCGGGGACCAATCTGGACGCGTGGAAAAACTCAACGCAACGCACTGCACGTTCCCAAAAGTGGTGACCCGAACACCCACGAGAATCCCGCATGACGCGTGTCCGCAATGGCGCTCGGCCACCAAAGGTCAACTTCAAAACGGTAACTTCGGTGGGTGGGTGTGCACGTTTTTGCAATGCTTCCCTATGCTTTACCAGACCTCTCTGTGCTTTACAAAGCTTCCCTATGCTTTACCAGACCTCTCTGTGCTTTACAATGCTTCCCTATGCTTTACCACACCTCTCTGTGCTTTACAATGCTTCCCTATGCTTTACCAGACCTCTCTGTGCTTTACAATGCTTCCCTATGCTTTACCAGACCTCTCTGTGCTTTACAATGCTTCCCTATGCTTTACCAGACCTCTCTGTGCTTTACAATGCTTCCCTATGCTTTACCACACCTCTCTGTGCTTTACAATGCTTCCCTATGCTTTACCACACCTCTCTGTGCTTTACAATGCTTCCCTATGCTTTACCCACACCTCTCTGTGCTTTACAATGCTTCCCTATGCTTTACCAGACCTCTCTGTGCTTTGCAATGCTTCCCTATGCTTTACCAGACCTCTCTGTGCTTTGCAATGCTTCCTTATGCTTTACCAGACCTCTCTGTGCTTTACAATGCTTCCCTATGCTTTACCAGACCTCTCTGTGCTTTACAATGCTTCCCTATGCTTTACCACACCTCTCTGTGCTTTGCAATGCTTCCCTATGCTTTACCACACCTCTCTGTGCTTTACAATGCTTCCCTATGCTTTACCAGACCTCTCTGTGCTTTAAAATGCTTCCCTATGCATTACCAGACCTCTCTGTGCTTTACAATGCTTCCCTATGCTTTACCAGGCCTCTCTGTGCTTTACAATGCTTCCCTATGCTTTACCAGACCTCTCTGTGCTTTACAATGCTTCCCTATGCTTTACCACACCTCTCTGTGCTTTACAATGCTTCCCTATGCTTTACCACACCTCTCTGTGCTTTACAATGCTTCCCTATGCTTTACCACACCTCTCTGTGCTTTACAATGCTTGCCTATGCTTTACCAGACCTCTCTGTGCTTTACAATGCTTCCCTATGCTTTACAGACCTCTCTGTGCTTTACAATGCTTCCCTATGCTTTACCATACCTCTCTGTGCTTTACAATGCTTCCCTATGCTTTACCAGACCTCTCTGTGCTTTACAATGCTTCCCTATGCTTTACCAGACCTCTCTGTGCTTTACAATGCTTCCCTATGCTTTACCAGACCTCTCTGTGCTTTACAATGCTTCCCTATGCTTTACCAGACCTCTCTGTGCTTTGCAATGCTTCCCTATGCAGTAACTCGCTCCCTTAAGTTTAAAGCTCGTTTCAGTTTGATTGAGTTTTTTTTGTTTTTTTTTTAAGGTCACGCAGATTCAAGCTGGAATAACAGTGACGCAGCGCACATCCCACGTGTAACAATGAACGAGGAACGAAGACGCCTCGCGGCCGCCAGACCTCCGCCTCCGTCTCCCCTCCTCGCGGCGGGTTCATCCAAAGGTCGGGTGGGGTAAGCGCCTTAAAAACTATACGAAACGATAAATATATAATATATTATTATTATTATTATTATTATTATTATTATTATTATTATTATTATTATTATTATTATTATTATTAGTAACAACAACAACAGCAATAATAATAATAATAATAATAATAATAATAATAATAATAATAATAATAATAATAATAATAATAATAATAATTAATTTGCTCCTTAAGACTAAGGTACAAGAGGCATATGTGTCCCCCCCCCCCCCCCCACAAATAAAACACGATGGGGTTTGAAATGTACAGACAGGCTGGATCCAGATGGTCAGTTTCCTCCTCTTGAGTGAGACTCGAGTCGCTCTCAAAATGTATTTTCTTAAGAATAAAAAACCGTTTGAACAACAAGCGCTCGGTTCCTCGTGGGCCTTCAGGGGTTAAAACGCTGTAGCTATGTAAATAAACCCCACGGTGTCTCGTCCAAATTAGGGGTGAAAATGAATTAATTAAACGCAGACCTAAGAGAGTTCAACCACGTAAAGCACTCGCTTTAGCGGTTCATTAAAAACCGCTTCATTTCAAATGTGGACAACCCCCCCCAAGCCTCCATCCAGACCCTGAATTAGTTCACGATTTTATTTGATCTGTTTAACGAATCTGGATTTGAATCGTCCCTCCGTACCCGGTGTCGTGTTATTTTCAGCTAGGCGTTAAAAAGTGGTACGCAGCCGCACTGCGCTTGCTCGCGTATGCCTAAAACAACTTCCTAAGAAAATTTTCAATTCAAATCTGGCAGGAGGTGCTGTTTTCGGTCTTTAAGCTCTTTTTTTAATTGAATGTATCGTATATTTACATCATTTTTTAATGTCATTTATCATATTTTTTTTTTTTCCACCATTAAGATTTTTTTTTTTACTTGTGCACCTTTGCGGTAAACTTCTTATTTTATAATATATTATATATATATATATATATATATATATATATATATATATATATATATATATATATATATATATATATAATAGTAAATGTACCCTCGTTTTGACAATAGGAAAACACTTCATCAGATAGCACGTGTACTCAAATCTGACAGCACGCCACTTTCAAAGTGACTGCGTACCACTTTCTGACATTGCACGGGTCAGTTTTTGGTACGCGTACCGCATTCTGATGATGTACCACTTTCTAACACTACACCGGGATTGGACACTGCTAGTCTGGTGGTTGGCGCTGAGGAGGGGACTGGGAGGGCGGTGAAGCAGCTTATTAAAAAAAAAAAAGCACGGTAAATGTCTAAATTATTTTAATGCAAACGTTGGTTTAGTTGTTTACTTATTCGTACAGCGTGTGGATACGTGCGGGGCAGCGTGTTTACCTGTGGAAAGTAAAGACATCTCTATAAATCAGCCGGCGGCGCGGCTCCGAGCAGTTAGCGGGCTGTCAGCGAGCCAGGAAGAGATGTCTAATTTAGGGATCGTAGTAAATAGCAAAGGTTACTCAGTTAAATTATATTTAAAAAAAAAAAAAAAAAAAAAGCCGGCTCCTTTCCTGGCAGAATGCCATGGCCGCGCGCTGGACCCAGTGTTTACTCAGAGTCGGGAAACAATACGGGGGGGGAAGGGGGGGGTCTGATGAGATTCTTGCAGGATAATAAAGTGGGATCGACAAAAAATTAATTAATTAATTAATAGTGCTTTTGTTCAAAATACCGTGCTTTATTAATTCCACTGCAGTTCACGCTGAACCGGGGGCGTCAGCGCCCTCTGGTGGAGATTGATGTGTACCGCACCCTCAGAGAATGGGACGTGCACACTTGAGAGAATGGGACGTGCCCCCTTCCCAGAGAGAGACAGAGACTGGAATGCATCCCACATATCTCACTGTGTGACATTTAAACAAATAAAAATGCGTGACCCGCCTGCCTGCAGCCGAGCTGGCTGTCTGTGTGGCGCGACCTTTCGACACGCTCTGCAGGAAAAAGAGCGCGGGGCGGCCCGTGTGCTATTTATGAAAGTGTGTCTGCGATATAAATACACACGCAGAGAGGCGAGCAGACAGACACTATAGGATGAGAGCATCGTATATCGCGAAACAACTGCTTACACGCTTCCTCTCTCTCTCTCTGCTCCACCAGCACGGAGCAGAGGGAGGCTGTTCAGAGAGTAGAAGAGCCTCTCTTTCTCTTTCTCTGCTCCACCAGCACGGAGCAGAGGGAGGCTGTTCAGAGAGTATAAGAGCCTCCCTTTCTCTTTCTCTGCTCCACCAGCACAGAGCAGAGGGAGGCTGTTCAGAGAGTATAAGAGCCTCCCTTTCTCTTTCTCTGCTCCACCAGCACAGAGCAGAGGGAGGCTGTTCAGAGAGTAGAAGAGCCTCTCTTTCTCTTTCTCAGCTCCACCAGCACCGAGCAGAGGGAGGCTGTTCAGAGAGTAGAAGAGCCTCCCTTTCTCTTTCTCTGCTCCACCAGCACAGAGCAGAGGGAGGCTGTTCAGAGAGTATAAGAGCCTCCCTTTCTCTCTCTCTGCTCCACCAGCACAGAGCAGAGGGAGGCTGTTCAGAGAGTATAAGAGCCTCCCTTTCTCTCTGTCTCTGCTTCACCAGCACAGCAGAGGGAGGCTGTTCAGAGAGTATAAGAGCCTACCATTCTCTCTCTCTCTGCTTCACCAGCACAGCAGAGGGAGGCTGTTCAGAGAGTAGAAGAGCCTCCCTTTCTCCACCAGCACAGAGCAGAGGGAGGCTGTTCAGAGAATATAAGAGTCTGTATATTTGTTGACACATATAATCAAAATATTTGATGACGTTTCAATATAACAAATCTTATACAGATAGTTAAATGGATAATTTAACCTTAATATCAATCATAGCATTAACCTTATCGATATGATTGTCCTGAATAATGTATGTACTGTATGTACATGTGTACATGTATATATATACATGTTGTGTACGATGTACAATACAGTGAGGCGCTGTGTGAATGTGTGCTGTAATGACAGTCCTGGGCCACACGGGGGCAGCAGAGGCTGATGGATCTTTGAGCGGTTACACGGAGATTCTGAATTGACTCTGAAAAACAAATTATAGATCGTATTGGATTCGGCGATGCAATCAGGGGGGTACCCAGTAATATAAGAGGCTATACTTAAATCATGTTATTAGCATATAATAATAATAATAATAATAATAATAATAATAATAATAATAATAATAATAATAATAATAATAATCATCTATATCGGGTGTTTAAAATGTGCATGTCTGACAGAACCACGCGTGTCCCGGGTGTTGTCTCTGGTTTGTAACGTTATCGAGAAGATAAATAAAGAATATTAATAATAAGACAATGCATGTTTTTTTGGAGGGGGGTGGGACTTCCTGTCTGAAGACCTTGCCGGTTGGGTTAAAACAGTTCCACCGGTTTTAGGGCGTTTTTAGAGGAAATAAACACTGTATTCGTCTCTTCCGGTGTTGTTTGAGAGTTCACACTCACACGCCTCGGTCACATGAAACGTCCCATGATAATATTTATCTGCACCGATCTGGCGAAATAACGGGGTTTTAAAAAAAGAACATAATACAAATTTTAAAAAAAAACACTGAGGCAAAGTGAATATCAATCATGCGATACTACTAATAATAATCATTTTACAAAAAGAAACAGTAACAGCAGTGACTGAGTGAATTGTTGCAGTGCAGCGGAAGACCCGTGCGCGCCGGACAGCTCTCTGTGAGCGTGTGAGAGCGGAGATTCATTCAGCGAGGTGAGTCACAGCATCTCCTCTTCATACTGGAGCTTAGAAACCGCTTTGAATCGCATTGATCTGTGTGAGGAGAACCGGCCGCATCTATAAAACTGAGCATCCTCTACTAATTAAACACAACTACTAATCATAATCATAATCATCACAATCACAATCATAATAAAGGCCTTGTGTTTATGCAATGGGCTATCTGTCATCATTATTCGTTTTTTTAGACAAGTTTTAACTAAATGAATCTATTACTGATAACGCAACTACCACGAGCCCGGCTGTATGAGGGTTCGACGCCGACTACGTCATTGATGGTGCTCGAGTGTTGTGTTTTTTAAATAATATAATATATATAATTTGTGTACTATAATAACCATTTTGTTATATTTTAATAATCTTAACGGACCCGGAGCCCAATGGGTTGCAACAGGAAGTGTTTTCTAACGTAGCGGTTCGGAGGACACCGTTATTTTTGTGATCTGCAGATACTCTGAAGCGGATGTGCTTTGTGGTGAAGGATTTGCAAAACAACAGCTTCCTCTTCGCTTTAAACGCATCTGTCCGCGCCGGCTGCACGGTCTGAACTTCGTGCATGTTTGCAAAACACGCCAGGGCGATGCTGTTGCAAGGGGAGGCACTGTGCCGTGCAGGACTGTTGTGTAATTGTTAAACACGCAGTGTTGACTCTTGCATCACGGTAGTGTGCACAGCAAAGCCTGCGGTGTTTGTTATCGCTGCGGCGTCCCGCGCATGCGCTCTGGTAAAATCCCTTCAGTACTTTCAAAGCCTCTCCATGCATTTTGAATAAGTAACCGTGCACGGACCTCGCATTCTCCTGCTGGGGAAGCACGGTGTATTTGACGTGCGTCTCTTTGACAAGAGTGACAGGTTTAGGAACGATTCTGAAGTTTCAGCTATGATCAGCTTTCCGGATTTTGAGTATTTATTTTTAATTCTGTATTGTGTGCTTCATTCAGGGCTGGGAATCAGACTCCCGCTGCACAGCAGTGTGATCCAGTCCTGGTTTCACTGGGAGTTTAATAATCAGACACACCTGAGCTTGTTAGCTAGACACACTGGGGGCTGATCAAGCTGGTAGTAAAACCTGGACTGAGTGACACTGCTGTGCAGCAGGAGTCTGATTACCTTCTCTGTGTATTTTGCTGTTTAAACATTGAGCTGATTTGTAGTTTCAGTAAGTGTTGTGCGTTCTCCTTTCCAGGGGCTGTCGACCCCCCCGGACCCCCAGCATCATGTCGACCGAGAGCTCCCCGCTTCTCAGTTACCGTCTCTTCAGCGTGACGGGGGAGCTGCCTGAGGGGGAGGGGCCCGGGGCGCAGGGGGAGGGGTCAGTGTGCAGCGTGGCCACGCCCCCAGAGCAGCGTCCCGGGCTCAACACTTTTTTCGGAGTTGTCGTGCCGACCGTCCTGTCCATGTTCAGCATCGTGGTCTTCATGAGGATCGGTAAGCCATGAGTTTGGAATGTGACAAAGATATTTTGGTTTTTCTGCTTTTTAATACACATCATGCATCTATCTTAAAATATAAATACGTCTCTCTCTCTCTCTCACTCTGTCTCTCTCTCTCTGTCTCTCTCTCTCCCTCTCGCTTTCTCTCTCTGTGTCTCTCTCACTCTCTCTGTGTCTCTCTCTCTCCCTCTCTCTCTCTCTCTCTGTCTCTCTCTCACTCTCTCACTCTCTCTCTCTCTCCCTCTCTCTCTGTGTCTCTCTCTCCCTCTCTCTCTGTGTCTCTCTCTCCCTCTCTCTCTGTGTGTCTCTCACTCTCTCTGTGTGTCTCTCTCTCTGTCTCTCCCTCTCTCTCTCACTCTCTCTCTCTGTGTGTCTCTCTCTCCCTCTCTCTCCCCTCTCTCTCTCTCTTCTCTCTCTCTCTCTCTCTCTCTCTCTCTCTCTCTCTCTCTCTCTCTCTCTCTCTCTCTCATGGGTTCCAGGCTTCGTGATTGGCCACGCTGGTTTCCTGCAGGCCTTGCTGATGCTGGCGGTCGCTTACATCATCATCACCTTGACGATCCTCTCTGTGTGTGCCATCTCCACCAATGGGGCGGTGCAGGGGGGCGGAGCCTACTGTATCCTTTGCTTTCACAGCAGTGTGATCCAGTCCTGGTTTCACTGCGAGTTTAAGAGCTTGTTAGCGAGACACACTGTGGGGGCTGATCAAGCTGGTAACAAAACCCATTAGGACCGTTTCATATCCAGCGATGTAAATCAGACTCCTGTTTTTGTAAGCCAGTTTGGTAGTCGTTACGGAGACGCTGGCTCGTTGACGCTGTTGTGGCGGGTGCCCTGCCTTGTTACCCTTGACCCCCTGGCGACCTCAGTCATGATCAGTCGAACCCTGGGCCCTGAATTCGGAGGCAGTATCGGCCTCATGTTTTACCTGGCTAACGTCTGCGCTTGTGGCGTCTACATCCTGGGACTCGTGGAAGCCATCCTGGACGTGTTTGGAAAGATATCAGGTGGATTTATTTTCTCACGTTATCAGAATAATTATTATTGTTATTATTATTATTATTATTATTATTATTATTATTATTATTATTATTATTATTAATTTAGCAGACACTTAATATTATTAAACTGATAGTAAAACCATCAATGGATCAAACTGCTATGCAATGGGCAGCAGTGTGGAGTAGTGGTCAGGGCTCTGGACTCTTGACCGGAGGGTCGTGGGTTCAATCCCAGGTGGGGGACACTGCTGTTGTACCCTTGAGAAAGGTACTTTACCTAGATTGCTCCAGTAAAAACCCAACTGTATAAATGGGGAACTGTATGTGAAAATAATGTGATATCTTGTAACAGTTGTAAGTCGACATCCCTGAATTTAATATGGTGACCAGAAGTGATCTATGGAATTATATCGTTGGCTTCAACAGGAATTGAATCAAGACTCCCGCTGCACAGCAGTGTGATCCAGTCCTGGTTTCACTGTGAGTTTAATAATCAGACACACCTGAGCTTGTTAGCTAGACACACCGGGGGCTGATCAAGCTGGTAGTAAAACCTGGACTGGATCACACTGCTGTCTTTATTTCCATCCCCGTGCTCTCTCTTGACCCCCCCCTCCTCTCGTTCCCAGGGGCCCCGGGTCCCGCTGGGCTCCACGCTCTCCCACAGGGTTACTGGTTCAGCCTGCTGTACGCGACTGGGCTCCTGCTCCTGTGCTTGCTGGTGTGTCTGGTGGGGGCGGAGATCTACTCCAAGGCCTCCTTCCTCATCTTCCTGGTGGTGACCATCGTCCTCCTCACCATCTTGGTCAGCTTCTTCGCCGTGGGGCCGCAGCACTTTTCCATCGCGCACCAGGACGGAGGCAACGTGACCTACAGCGGCAGCTTCACTGGGTTTAACGAGAGCACGCTGAGGGGCAACCTGTACGGTGAGGCTGTCCACACCCCTCCTCCTCCATCCATCCATCCATCCATCCCCTAACCCCAACCTGTACGGTGAGGCTGTCCACACCCCTCCTCCTCCATCCATCCATCCATCCATCCATCCATCCATCCATCCATCCATCCATCCATCCCTCCATCCCCTAACCCCAACCTGTACGGTGAGGCTGTCCACACCCCTCCTCCTCCATCCATCCATCCATCCATCCATCCATCCATCCATCCATCCATCCATCCATCCATCCCCTAACCCCAACCTCTACGGTGAGGCTGTCCACACCCCTCTTCCTCCTCCTTCATCCATCCATCCATCCATCCATCCATCCCCTAACCCCAACCTGTACAGTGAGGCTGTCCACACCCCTCTTCCTCCTCCTTCATCCATCCATCCATCCATCCATCCATCCATCCCCTAACCCCAACCTGTACGGTGAGGCTGTCCACACCCCTCCTCCATCCAACCATCCCTCCATCCATCCATCCATCCATCCATCCATCCCCTAACCCCAACCTGTACGGTGAGGCTGTCCACACCCCTCCTCATCCATCCATCCATCCATCCATCCATCCATCCATCCATCCCCTAACCCCAACCTGTACGGTGAGGCTGTCCACACCCCTCCTCCTCCATCCATCCATCCATCCATCCATCCCCTAACCCCAACCTGTACGGTGAGGCTGTCCACACCCCTCCTCCATCCAACCATCCCTCCATCCATCCATCCATCCATCCATCCATCCCCTAACCCCAACCTGTACGGTGAGGCTGTCCACACCCCTCCTCATCCATCCATCCATCCATCCATCCATCCATCCATCCCCTAACCCCAACCTGTACGGTGAGGCTGTCCACACCCCTCCTCCTCATCCATCCATCCATCCATCCATCCATCCATCCATCCATCCCCTAACCCCAACCTGTACGGTGAGGCTGTCCACACCCCTCCTCCATCCATCCATCCATCCATCCATCCATCCCCTAACCCCAACCTGTACAGTGAGGCTGTCCACACCCCTCCTCCTCCATCCATCCATCCATCCATCCATCCATCCATCCCCTAACCCCAACCTGTACGGTGAGGCTGTCCACACCCCTCCATCCATCCATCCATCCATCCATCCATCCATCCCCTAACCCCAACCTGTACGGTGAGGCTGTCCACACCCCTCCTCCTCCATCCATCCCTCCATCCATCCATCCATCCATCCCCTAACCCCAACCTGTACGGTGAGGCTGTCCACACCCCTCCTCCTCCATCCATCCATCCATCCATCCATCCATCCATCCATCCATCCATCCCCTAACCCCAGCCTGTACGGTGAGGCTGTCCACACCCCTCCTCCATCCATCCCTCCATCCATCCGTCCATCCATCCCCTAACCCCAGCCTGTACAGTGAGGCTGTCCTCTTGACACAGTGACCCTGAGTTTGAGGCCCCAGCTGTAGCCTCCCTGCCCGGCTGACGGCTGGCTCTTCTCTCTCCCTCCTCCAGAGCAGTACTCCCGGGACTACACCACGAACACCATGATGAGCTTCACCACCGTCTTCGCCATCCTGTTCAACGGCTGCACCGGGATCATGGCGGGCTCCAACATGTCGGGTAAGCAGAGCTCAGTCCCGATCCGGGAGGGCCGGTCCGCTTCTCCGGGTTTACGACCTCGCCAGGCAGGAACGGGTTCAGGTTTTCATTTGATTTTGTGTTTGTAGCAGGGTCGCTTCAACACGATGTGGAGCCCGGCTTCAGTTGCGACATATTATTATTATTATTATTATTATTATTATTATTATTATTATTATTATTATTATTATTATTATTATTATTGTTATTGTTATTAATTGGTCATTTAGCAGACCGTTTGATCCAAAGCAACTCACAGAGACTAGGGGGGTGAACTCTGCATCATCAACAACTGCTGCTGCTGCTGCTGCAGAGTCACTTCCAATAGGAGCTCGTTTGTTTGACGTCCCATCCGAAGGACGGAGCACAAGGAGGTTCAGTGACTCGCTCAGGGTCACACACACACACACACACACACACAGGGAGTCAGTGGCTGAGCCGTGATTTGAACCTCCTGGTATCGAGACCCCTTTCTCGGACTGCTGTAAACTACACTGTGTGTTTCAATATGAATCTTGCATTGTAACCCTGCACTGCCCTGTCAGTCCTGCGCGAGTCGCCTGGGATAAAAGGGGTCTCCCAAATCCAAAATATTAGGGACTGAACAAAAATAGCATTGTAATTCTAACTGCAATTTTAACAAGCAGTTCTGCTGTAATTCGGGTGGTAATTATCACTCCCCCCCCCCCCCCCCCCACACAGCAGGGCGATGCTCAATCCAATTGGTCAGACACACACACACCGTTCCTAATAAAGTGTCCGGCCGTTTTGAACAACGCTGTTGAGTTTCCGCTGCCCCTCTTCTTGTGTCTCTGCTGCAGGAGAGCTCAGGGACCCCAGCGTGTCCATCCCCAAAGGCACCATCATCGCCGTCGGCTACACCTTCTTCATCTACCTGCTCCTCTTCTTCATGGTCAGCTTCACCTGCGACAGGTGAGCACCCCAGCCGAGCCCCGCTCAGTACTGGAGTCAAAGGTCCTGGATTCTTATGTGCAGAAAAACGGGGTGTGGACCGCCCTGTACACACCCTTACAGTAATCTATTATAGGAAAAGCATAGGGAAGCATTGTAAATCACAGAGAGGTGTGGTAAAGCATAGGGAAGCATTGTAAAGCACAGAGAGGTCTGGTAAAGCATAGGGAAGCATTGTAAAGCACAGAGAGGTCTGGTAAAGCATAGGGAAGCATTGTAAAGCACAGAGAGGTGTGGTAAAGCATAGGGAAGCATTGTAAAGCACAGAGAGGTGTGGTAAAGCATAGGGAAGCATTGTAAAGCATAGAGAGGTCTGGTAAAGCATAGGGAAGCATTGTAAAGCACAGAGAGGTCTGGTAAAGCATAGGGAAGCATTGTAAAGCACAGAGAGGTCTGGTAAAGCATAGGGAAGCATTGTAAAGCACAGAGAGGTCTGGTAACGCATAGGGAAGCATTGTAAAGCACAGAGAGGTCTGGTAAAGCATAGGGAAGCATTGTAAAGCACAGAGAGGTGTGGTAAAGCATATTAAAAAAACAGGGTAAACTAACCCTTACAAAAGTTTCCCCATAGTAAAAGTGTCTCTCTCTCTCTCTCTCTCTCTCTCTCTCTCTCTCTCTCTCTTCTCTCTCTCTCTCTCTCTCTCTCTCTCCCTCTCTCTCTCTCCTCCGCAGGGTTCTGCTCCTGCAGGATAACGGGTTTTTCCGTCGGATCAACGTGTGGCCCCCCTTCGTGACGATCGGGATCTACTCCACCTCTCTCTCCGCCTCCATGAGCTCCCTGATCGGAGCGTCCCGGATCCTGCACGCCCTGGCCAAGGACCAGCTGTTCGGTACGAGCGTGAGGGCCCCCTCCAGCGTGAGGCAGCCCCCCTCCAGCGTGAGGCAGCCCCCCTCCAGCGTGAGGCAGCCCCCCTCCAGCGTGAGGCATCCCCCCTCCAGCGTGAGGCATCCCCCCTCCAGCGTGAGGCAGCACCCCTCCAGCGTGAGGCATCCCCCCTCCAGCGTGAGGCAGCCCCCCTCCAGCGTGAGGCATCCCCCTCCAGCGTGAGGCAGCCCCCCTCCAGCGTGAGGCAGCCCCCTCCAGCGTGAGGCATCCCCCTCCAGCGTGAGGCAGCCCCCCTCCAGCGTGAGGCAGCCCCCCTCCAGCGTGAGGCAGCCCCCTCCAGTGTGAGGCATCCCCCTCCAGCGTGAGGCAGCCCCCCTCCAGCGTGAGGCAGCCCCCCTCCAGCGTGAGGCAGCCCCCTCCAGCGTGAGGCAGCCCCCCTCCAGCGTGAGGCATCCCCCTCCAGCGTGAGGCAGCCCCCCTCCAGCGTGAGGCAGCCCCCCTCCAGCGTGAGGCAGCCCGCCTCCAGCGTGAGGCAGCCCCCCTCCAGCGTGAGGCAGCCCCCCTCCAGCGTGAGGCAGCCCCCCTCCAGCGTGAGGCATCCCCCCTCCAGCGTGAGGCAGCCCCCCTCCAGCGTGAGGCAGCCCCCTCCAGCGTGAGGCAGCCCCCCTCCAGCGTGAGGCAGCCCCCCTCCAGCGTGAGGCAGCCCCCCTCCAGCGTGAGGCAGCCCCCCTCCAGCATGAGGCATCCCCCTCCAGCGTGAGGCATCCCCCTCCAGCGTGAGGCAGCCCCCCTCCAGCGTGAGGCAGCCCCCCTCCAGCGTGAGGCAGCCCCCTCCAGCGTGAGGCAGCCCCCTCCAGCGTGAGGCAGCCCCCTCCAGCGTGAGGCATCCCCCTCCAGCGTGAGGCAGCCCCCCTCCAGCGTGAGGCAGCCCCCTCCAGCGTGAGGCAGCCCCCCTCCAGCGTGAGGCAGCCCCCCCCCAGTGGCGTTTCGGCATGCTCCTTTTTGTCGTCAGATTTATTTTTCCGTTGCACAGCAGGGATGGTAATAAGACTCCCGTTGCACAGCAGCTTCACCCATTCCAGGTTTTCTCTGCTGCCAGCGTGGTCAGCCCCACAGTGTGTGTGCAGGTAACCAGCTCAGCTGGGTCCGATTTAGACTCGCGTTGAAACCAGGAATGGATCGAGCTGCTGTGGAACGGGAGTCTTTATTTCCATCCCCGTGTCGGCACATAAAAAAAATAAGAAGTGTCTCTCTTTCTCTCCTTCGTTCTTTCTTTATCTCGCTTGTTCTTTCTTGCCTGTCTTTCGTTTGCAGGTGTTCTCACGGCTCCAGCGAAGATCACCTCGAAGTCAGGGAACCCCTGGGTGGCTGTGCTCTACACCTGGGCTCTCGTTCAGGTAACGGAACAGCCTTTAATCAGGGTCAGGGTCAGTTACTGCTTTTCAATTCCAATTTTAAAATCAATTCTCTCTCTCTCCCTCCCTCTCCCCCTCTCTCTCCCTCCCCCCCCTCTCTCTCTCTCTCTCTCTCTCTGCCTCTCTCCCTCCCCCTCTCTCTGTCTCTCTCTCTCACTCCCTCTCCCCCTCTCTCTCTCCCTCCCCCTGTCTCTCTCCCTCCCTCTGTCTCTCTCTCTCCCCCTCCCCCCTCTCTCTCCCTCCCCCCCTCTCTCTCCCTCCCTCTCCCCCTCTCTCTCTCCCTCCCCCTGTCTCTCTCTCTCTCTCTCTCTCCCTCCCCCTGTCTCTCTCCCTCCCTCTTCCCCTCTCTCTCCCCCTCCCCCCTCTCTCTCCCTCCCCCCCTCTCTCTCCCTCCCTCTCCCCCTCTCTCTCTCCCTCCCCCTGTCTCTCTCTCTCTCTCTCTCTCCCTCCCCCTGTCTCTCTCTCTCTCTCTCTCTCTCCCAGTTGGTCCTGTTTGCTGGGAAGTTGAACACCATTGCTGGGATCGTTACTGTGTTCTACCTCATGGCCTATGCGGCTATCGATCTCGCCTGCCTGGCGCTGGAGTGGGCATCGGCCCCCAACTTCAGGTACCCCCCCCCCGCCCCCTGGTGCTCCAGAGACCCCTTTAACCCTTTGAGGCAGTGGATCTCAAATCCTTACATATATGCTTTATAACTGAGTGTCGACCCGAGGATGTGCGGCGAGCGTGTGTGTGCGTGTATCTGACCCCCCCCCCCCTCCCCTCTCCTCCCCCAGGCCCACGTTCCGGTTCTTCAGCTGGCACACCTGCGTCCTGGGGCTGGTCAGCTGCTTCGTCATGATGTTCCTGATCAACGCTGTCTACACCTCGGCCAGCATCGTGCTCATGCTGCTGCTCCTCGTCTTCATCCACTACCGAGCGCCCACCAGCAGCTGGGGCTACATCAGCCAGGCCCTCATCTTCCACCAGGTCAGTGCAGCGCTCGGAGGGACTGGATGCAGCTCAGCGACCGGTCTGTATACTTCAAATAGGGAAGTCTTGAACAAAGAAGACTACGCGGCGATCTCATTCAAGCGTTCAAAATCCTGAAAGGTATTGACAGTGTCCACCCAGGGGGACTTTTTCGACCAGAGTTGGGGGGGGCATAAATGGAGAGTAGATAAAGGGGCATTCAGAACAGAAAATAGGAGGCGCTTTTTTTTTTACACAGAGAATTGTGAGGGACTGGAACCAACTCCCCTGTAATGATGTTGAAGCTGACACCCTGGGATCCTTCAAGAAGCTGCTTGATGAGATTCTGGGATCAATAAGCTACTAACAACCAAACGAGCAAGATGGGATGAATGGGGCCTCCTCTCGTTTGTAAACTTTCTTCTCTCCCCTCTCCCCCCCTGCTCTCCCCCTCCCCAGGTCAGGAAGTATCTGCTGCTCCTCGATGTTCGTAAGGAGCACGTCAAGTTCTGGAGACCCCAGATCCTTCTGATGGTCGCCAACCCTCGTGCCAGCTGCCAGCTCATCAAGTTCATCAACGACCTGAAGAAGGGAGGGCTGTACGTGCTGGGGCATGTGGAGATCGGGGACCTGGGTGCGAGACATTACTGATTACTGATCACTGAAGCTGATTATTATTATTATTATTATTAGTATTATTATTATTATTATTATTATTATTATTATTATTATTATTATTTATTAAATTTGCAGACGCCCTTATCCAGGGCGACTTAAAATTTTTACAAGATATCACATTATTATTATTATTATTATTATTATTATTATTATTATTATTTTTACATACAATTCCCCATTTATACAGTTGGGTTTTTTTACTGGAGCAATCTAGGTAAAGTACCTTGCTCAAGGGTACAGCAGCAGTGCCCCCCCCACCTGGGATTGAACCCACGACCCTCCGGTCAAGAGTCCAGAGCCCCTGACCACTACTCCACACTGCTGCCCCAGATTGCAGAAAACCACTTCCATGCCCCCGCCCCCGCCCCCCCCCCCCCCCCCAGGCTTTCTAACCCCCTCCTCTCTCCTCTCAGACACCGTGCCCTCGGACCCGATTCAGCCACAGTATAACTTCTGGCTCAGCCTGGTGGACAGGCTCAATGTGAAAGCCTTTGTGGACCTGACCCTGTCCGAGTCTGTGAGGCAGGGCGCCCAGCACCTCCTGCGCATCACAGGGCTGGGTGAGTCTCCACGGAGAGCAGGGCTGCAAATTACACTCCTGTCGCATTTAAAAAAATGCTAAGTGTTCTGGACTGTGATGATCTGTGCCTTTGATACACTGTTCATGTTAGCGAAACATCAACATGATGGATGGATGGATGGATGGATGGATGGATGGCTGAAGAAAGACTCAGAGTCTGAAATCTCCTGATATCATTGATTTTTTTTTTTAATCAATTATTCATTTTTGTGTACCTACCTGACCTTTTTCATATATATGAAAAATGCCTCATAGAAACCTCATTCTTCACTACCGGCTCTCTCTCCACGACCCCCCCCCTCTCGCCCCCCCCCCCCCCCCCCCCCCCCCACTTCTTCTCTCCTGCTCTCCCCCAGGCGGTATGAAGCCCAACACTCTGGTCCTGGGTTTTTACGACAGCTGCACTCCTGAAGACTATTTCCTGCAGGACCCTGCCTTCCGCGACGGGCTGGAGAACGACCACTTCGGGGTGGACAACAGCGCCCTGCAGGCCCACTTCCCTCCCGTGCGCGACCGCGAGGGCAGCAAGGCGATGGGGCCCTCGGAGTACGTGTCCCTCGTCTCGGACGCCCTGAAAATGGGCAAGAACGTCTGCCTGGGGCGGTACTTCCACCTCCTGGAGAAGGGGGCGCTGTTCGGGAAGGGGCAGGGCCAGGGCCAGGGGGTGGCCCTAGACGTGTGGCCCTTGAACCTCCTGAGGCCCGACAGCGCCAGCTACGTGGACGTCTGCAGCCTCTTCCTGCTCCAGATGGCGTGCATCCTCAACATGGTTCCCTCCTGGCGGGCCTCCCGGCTCCGGATCTTCCTGTGTGTGGAATCAGGAGACGACGGCTGGGTCAGGAAAGAGGTGAAGCTCCGGGAGCTGCTGGGAAAACTACGGATCAAAGCCGCCATCAAAATCGTGGCTTGGGACGCCGTGGCAGCCCTGCACTGGCACAACCAGCCCAGGGCTGCCACGCCTGGCCACGCCGGAGGAGAAGCCGAGCGGACCCTCGCCGACGCCCCCGCGGCTGCCAGCGCCACCCATCTGGGCCGGGTCTCGGAGGAGTACCTGGATGCAGTTAACCAGCTGGTCAGAAGTCAGGCCCTCCACACGGCCGTCAGCTTCCTGTACCTGCCCAGGCCCCCGGCCGACACGGCCCAGTACGAGAGGTACTTGGAGCAGCTGGACAGGGTGACCCGGGACCTGGGTCCGAGCCTGCTGATCCACGGGCTCACCCCAGTGACCTGTACCGAGCTGTGACCCCCCTCGCGGGCTTGCTCGAAAGAACGGCTGGTTGATTCGACTGGGAAGAGACTGGCAGTGCGCAAATCTATCAGAACCCCCTCCAGAGGCGTCACTCATTTCCTGTCTGTACCTGCCTGCATGAAAACCTGAGCGACTCGCAGAGGCGTGTTCTGAGAACACGGAGACAGTTCTGAGGTTCTGAGTTCCGGTTCTAAAAGGCTGCATTGTCTACCAGGTCCAGTCTGGGTATGGACAGCAGTGTGCAAATCTAGCACAACAAATTGAAAACTACAGAAGCGAGGGGGTGTTCTCATACACGTGCGCACGGCTGTGCAAATACAAGCTGGGGTTCATTAAACTCTGGGCAGCTGTGCTTTCTGGGCAGCTCTGCTTTTTGGATATGTGTGAAGAAAAAAATGCTATAAAATATTATGCCAGGGAAACTTTTTTTTTTTTTTCCAGAATAGAGAAAGTATGAATCGTATTATATAATAATTGCTATATAATATTCAGATGCATTCTGTGCGCTTTGACGTAGATATTAATTATACAAAGTCTAAAGAAAACTGCAGATTCTACAAGATTACAGCTGGCGGGCTAAAACCGCCAAAATATTATTATTATTATTATTATTATTATTATTATTATTATTATTATTATTATTATTTAATAGTTTGATATAGTCGTGTTTTAAGGCAGTTATACAAAAAACTGACTCTGTGTGAAGTCAGACAGGATTGTGGACAGCAGATGGAATCAAACTGGGAGCGATTCTGGGAACGAGACCAGATTGAGTTTTATAGACGGGTGTAGATGGAAATGTAGCTGTTAGGCCGCGGCCCTGTGATGATCCCACACCCGATTGACAGTGTTGTGGCGGGTGTTCGTGTGGAGTGGATTCAGCACAACGCCGTAGGAGAGTCGGTGTACAAAATAGACCTTTGATGACTCCAAGAATCAACCGTCACCTCAATTACAGATTCAATATGAATAAGCTGCTTATGAATGTCATCAGCTGCTGCTGCTGCTGCTGCAGAGTCACTTCTAATAGGAGCTCGTTTGTTTGACGTCTCATCCGAAGGACGGAGCACAAGGAGGTGAAGTGAGTTGCTCAGGGTCACGCACATTGGTGTTAATATTATTATTAATATACTTATTGATGATGATTATTATTATTATTATTAGGAGGCTGTGTGGTCCAGTGGTTAAAGAAAAGGGCTTGTAACCAGGAGGTCTCCGGTTCAAATCCCACCTTAGCCACTGACTCATTGTGTGACCCTGAGCAAGTCACTTAACCTCCTTGTGCTCTGTCTTTCCGGTGAGACGTAATTGTAAGTGACTCTGCAGCTGATGCATGGTTCACACACCCTAGTCTCTGTAAGTCGCCTTGGATAAAGGCGTCTGCTAAATAAATAATAATTATTAATATACTTATTATTATTATTATTATTATTATTATTATTATTAATATATGTGTTATTATTGTTGTTATTATTATTAACATACTTATTATTGTTATTATTATTATTATTATTAAGCCTAAGAATGTGTCTGGTGTGACATGCCTTGACTTTGTAAGCAGAATTGTATTTTTCTAACTGCAGGAGAATTCAACATGTTTGATCATGAACACTTTCTCTTTGTCTCAAACAAGTGTCGTAATAAAAAGCAATTTAAAAAAATTGGAAAAACTAAAATCAATAAAAGACTTTAAAAGCATTTTGTATTGATTATTTTATTTATGTATCTTGGTGTTTGTTTTATTGAATTGGGAATACAATCGAATGTCTATTAAACCTCTCTAATGCGTGAAATATTGAAAAAAAAAAATGAGTTTTGAACACATAATAAATGTATTTAATTTGAATTTTGTTTTTCTTTTTTTTCCCCCCATTGCTTTATCTGGGGGGGGGCACCTGGGTCACGTGATCGTGCATTTACATCTTCCACATGTCCTTTATATAGATATATAAAGTGTGAATGACGGTATGCATGACGTCATCAGACACGCGAGGTGCTAACAGGAAAAAGTGGGGTGAAAAAATTTAAATAAAGTTTTTTTTCAAAAACAAAGTACTGGTGTTTTACAAGTAACATGTTCTTCCAAAAATGAAGAATATCCGTCAATTCTGAGACGAAACTACACCCCCCTGTAATACAAATGGGACAATAAATCAATGTCATATTTTACAATAATTACACACATTACAATATAAACAGAATATATATATATATATATATATATATATATATATATATATATATATATATATATATATATATACTAATAGAATAACAAAAAAATCTACATCTACGTCTTAGGAAATTGGTATTACGCCATCCCATCATAATCAGAGAGAGCTAACTGGGGCCAATCTTAACGAAGAATTTCAAACGGTGTCACTTCCCCCCCCCCCCCAAATGATGCTTTCCCTCGCGTGAGTTACTGTCCCTGGTGTTGTTAACAGCATTTAAAACCATTTGAAAGAAAATCCGAGCCTAATGTCTGTTTATAACGAACTCCTCCCGGTTCACCACGGTCTCCACGCCGGTTCTGCCGGCTGCGGACCGCTCCTCATTGGGTTCGCCCCGGCGCCTTCTGGTTTCTTCAAAAGGCGCGTCCGTGGATGCTGGGGAGCTGGAGAAGAGACGGGCAGGTTTTGAACACGTTGTCCTGGCAACGAGCACACGCCCACCGGGCACCTGAAAGGGTGAGCTGTCCGTCTGGGAGAGAGATGACTCGGGAGCCAGCGCTGAACGCTCGGGCAGCGCCGTCGCTGGCCGTGTTGGAGTCGGAGTAAGGTAAGGTGTTCGGGGGGGGTTGTGATCTGGAGGCGGGCCGGGGCCGGCGGTGGAGAGCCGGGAGAGCCTGGGTTATTTAACACGGGGAGTACAGCCGGCCAGGTGGTTTAACAGCTGGCTTCTGACGTCACTGCAGATGCCGTCACTGGTGGATAAGAACTGCGTGACTTCCCTGACGCACTGCGTGAAGCCGGCTCGGTACTTGCTGGCGAGGGACGGGTCGTGGATCGGTAATGCTAGAGAGAGAGAGAGAGAGAGAGATGAAAAAAAGGATGGAAACTAAGTTTAAGACGCTGTATATCATTCCAATATCATCACTCATATTGCAGTTATCCTCTTTGGTAATCCCACAGTCATTTCGTATTGTATTTGGTGTGGGATCTCTGCATGTCAGGTCCTGTGTTTATCCTGCTGTTACAGCGGGACCTGGTGTAGTTGGCAGTCAGGAAGCGTTTACACGTGTACAATTTTTAAAGCACACCGTGTACCCGTTTACAAACCGTCCTCCCTGACAGCTGGAACACTGAGTGGTGCCGGATTTAGAAACTGCAATTCAATGGCAGGCGCGTCTGGAGTCTTTATGGATGTCGTTTATAAAGATGGGTCTCTCACTCACCAGCTGCGCGGCTGCGCTGCAGAGCTCTGAGGTGTCGGACTGTCAATTCAAGAACATCCGCTTTCTCCAGTTTGGAGTATCTGGGTGCCTACAAGAAAAACAAACAAACAAACAAACACAATATTTACAATAAGTATAAGCATTTTACGGTACATTAAACGTCTCTAATTGATGTGGATAGGGCTCTGGACTCTTGACCAGAGGGGTCGTGGGTTCAGTCCCAGGTGGGGGGACACTGCTGCTGTACCCTTGAGCAAGGTACTTTACCTAGATTGCTCCAGTAAAAAACCCAACTGTATAAATGGGGAATTGTATGTAAAAATAATGTAATATCTTGTAACAATTGTAAGTCGCCCTGGATAAGGGCGTCTGCTAAGGAATAAATAATAATAATAATAACAATAATAATAATAATAATAATAATAATAATAATAATAATAATAGTTAATTTACTTTACAGTGAGCTTCTCACAGCTGCAGGACTCGACCCCCACCCTGTTTATAGATATGGGGGGGGGTACTGACTTACGTCTTTGCTCCACGCTTCCTGAATGAGGAATGTTCTGAGCTGGGACAGGCTGACGTTGATTCGCGCTCTCCGCCTCCTCTCCATCATCGGCTTCGAAGTCTGGAAAGGAAGAGCCGGATTACAACCCGTTTCTTTCGTTCAGAGTCCCGGGGGGGCTTTATCACAGACCCCCGCCGGGGATGGACTCTGCATTCCTCTGTCGGAAGCTACTCCAGCATTGAGGGACGTTGCACGCAACCCAGTTTTAAAAGGATTGAACGATTATTAAAATGCTCTTAATTAAATGCATATGAGGTTTAAGATTTAGTTAAATATTGAGCTAAATGTTAAATCTTGTAACTAGATTTATAAATGATATCGGAATGTACACATTTAAAAATATATATTTATTTTATTTTCAAAAAATGTATACATCTACAAGATTTAAGTTAACTCTGGGGAAAAAATGAAAATATTAACGTTTTCTTTATTACACATGGCATCCCATTATATCTATATATATATATATATATATATATATATATATATATATATATATATATATATATATATAATTTGAAAAAGGAAAACGGCTGTGTACCAAAAAGGAGTAACAATAAAAAATTAAATTAAATACATTTATAGATAGATAGATAGATAGATAGATAGATTGATTGATTGATTGATTGATTGATTGATTGATTGATTGATTGATTGATTGATTATATATAAATGCGTGCCTGTACCCCACGGACAGTATATAAGACACAGAGCGCGTCTCTACCTTCCTGTGTTCCCCGGCTGTGTTCCCCTTCCCCGCTCCGCTAGTTTTAGTAATAACTGGACCGGCGGAGGAGCGTCTCTTCTCGGTATCCAGGTCGGCTCGGGGGGTCGGTGTCGGTGTAATCCGGCATGTCAGTCTGCACTTCACACCACGCAGCGCTGCCGTTTCGGTTAAAAAAGCAACGAACCGAGACGTATCCGGGCCCAGGTTGAACGATGAGGAGCTGTCTTCAAACTGGCTGTGAATTCTCCTCGACTCAAATCGAGCTTTATATATTGTGCGACGTTGAAGAGGGGGGAGGGGGGGGGGGGGGGGGGGGGAGTGACACCGTTTGAAATTCTTCGTTAAGATTGGCCCAGTTAGCTCTCTCTGATTATGATGGGATGGGCGTAATACGAATTTCCTAAGACGTAGATGTCCCCCTCCCCAAATTCGAAAGTCTGTTTACTGGATCTCCCTAATAAATCTGTATCGTGGGAGGGGGGTTTGACACAGTCCCGGCAGTTTCGCCACAGCAATTTGGGGAGGGGAGGGCAGGGGAGTTGGGAGGAGGTGTCTGTGTCGTTTAATTCATTAATTAATTAGCCCAAATTTGTGTTTAACCCCATAGCATGATTATCCCTTGAGACGCGTTTAATGAATTATCCGCGAATCGAGAGGAGAGAGGAGAGAGGAGAGGGAGAGGGGAGAGGGGTCGTCAGGCTGTCACTCAGATTTGAGTGACGGCTGGAGAGACCGGGGGGGGTCATTCAGTCTTCAATCAATTTAGGCACGCTTAGTTTCAGGACAATCCCAGGACCTTAGATTAAGTCGTTTATTGGTAATATTCCCCATTTATACAGTTTTTTTTTACTAGAGCAATCTAGGTAAAGTACCTTGCTCAAGAATGAACTCATTTTGCTTCATAAAGCCGAATGAACCCCCCCCCCCCTAAAAAAGTGACATTTCAAAATCCAACATGAAATACGGTAATGTACTTCTGTTATGGCTTCTGGTATAGACTTTATTTATTTATTTATTTATTTTTTGCGATACCATTTTGTAGTTTATTTTGATTTACATGCTGTTAAATAAAATATCTAAGTTATGTTCATATATTATTATTATTATTATTATTATTATTATTAGTAGTAGTATTGTTTTTTTATGTCTCAATCCTAATATTCTAGGTGATATTACACTTTTGGCCGGAGCTGTAGGCTTTAAAGGAGTCAGATGGGGGTTAAGGGACGGGATTGTGGGGGGGGGGGGGGGTCCGGGTGTCAGAGTGGAGAGGGTGCACGTTCCTACCCTTGAGAAAATAACCGAGAGAATGGACAAGATCTAGAATTCCTTGAGAAAAAGCCGTCCCTTCTCTTGAGCTGTCAATCCGACCTGTGTGTGCTGAACGGCTAAAGGGATAACGCGCTGGCCTTGACCCTGAGCAAACGTCATGAATATGCACGTCATCCACCGGGGGAGGGGAACAGTTACTTCTTTATTTTGGTCTCTTAAAAAGGGGAGTGTGTTTTACACAGTGTCCATTCAGCAAGTGTGAATGGACACTCTCTGCCTCCCCCCTCATCTTCACATGAATGCGCTTCGTAATGGAGGCCCATGCGCCACACCTTTGACCAGTCCGTAATCCTCGGGGTTTTGTTGCTATAGCGCTTTCTAAAGTGGATTACAGTTGACCATAAAAACAAAACACACAGCTAGATTAAAAAAAGCAGCACAGTCTTTTCTTTTTTCTTGTGGAGGGCGGTATTATCTCTCTGTCTCTTTTTTTAAATCTGAGAAAAGGACAAGCGTTCTGCTGTCTGAGACAAGAGGGCAGGCGCTCTGCAACAGCGGACAGCTGCGCACACTGTGTGTGATACAAGCGGGGTTTTGTATTTTCTGTTTAAATAATCTTTTTATTTTCGCACGGGGCTTTGTACTGAACATCTTGTGTGGCCCTTTCTCTGTCGTAAGGTTGTTTTTTGCTGCAAGAACTTGTCTGAAAAAACAAACCAAAAAATGTATCTACTATACGCCACACAAGATAGAAAACTCGCTAACATATATATATATATATATATATATATATATATATATATATATATATATATATATATTATATATATTAACTCAGAGAGCCAGCTGCCCAACGTTTCGATATGTTGTACATATCTTTTTCAAGGGATATAATTTGAAAAAGGAAAACCGCTGTGTACCAAAAAGAGCATAATTATAAACAAAAAAAAGGTCATGTAGGTTCATAGAAATGCGAATAAATTAATTTTAAAAATCTATTATAATCAGGACGTGTCGGTCTACAAATCCTTCACCGGCGGGACGGTAAAGCAGCGCGTAAACAAACTGCCGTCATAAACCAGCTGTCTTTCAAAAGAACCCTTCCGGAGGATGATGACGTCATGATGACTTCAGAATACAATGTTAATTCCGAGAGTTTCCGAAGTGCCTACTGGAAAATTATATATATATATATATATATATATATATATATATATATATATATATATATATATATATATATATAATATGCTGTTCGTGATAAACGCTAGCGTAGCTGAGGGTGAACGCAAACCGAGTTTAACCCGCATCCCAGGTGTGTGCCAATTTACATAAAGCAGATGCATTTAATATTGGCCAGACTGTCTTCCGATTAAACTTTTACCCAAAAACCGCATCTGTGCACCGCCCGTGAGAGATAGAGAGAGGCGGGGTCAGAGGTCACGGGCACGGAGACAATCGCGTGACACCCATCACCCCGACCCGGCTCCCCCACAATGCCCCACTTCAGCGTCTTGTGTCGCCACTTGAAGGTATTATAGACCCGACAAGAGGGCTTTGCAACCCGAGAGAGAAAGAGACACAGACAGGGAGGCTGGACAGGGCGTAGCGCGGACTATTGAAAGACTTTTTAAGAGAGACAATCTGGACAAACTTGATTTTTTTGTGTGTGCCTTGTTTGTGACCCACACTTAGCCTCGGAGCACGAACAAACCGCCCCCTCAAGACCCCCCTGTTCAGACTGCGCATGTAGATCTCCTGATCCGCCCCTCCCGCTCTGCGCTGGACTCTCCTGACCTCAGCACCACGTCACTGGATCCTCAGCTGTTGCGCGATCCTTGCACTATTGCACTGCTAACACTGTAGAGATAACGCGCTGTGATCCGAACCTGGTGCACCCTAGTTCATATTGGATTCTAGTAGTGTTATTATTATACATAGCATCCTAGTTCATATTGGATTCTAGTAGTGTTATTATTATACATAGCATCCTAGTTCATATTGGATTCTAGTAGTGTTATTATTATACATAGCATCCTAGTTCATATTGGATTCTAGTAGTGTTATTATTATACATAGCATCCTAGTTCATATTGGATTCTAGTAGTGTTATTATTATACATAGCATCCTAGTTCATATTGGATTCTAGTAGTGTTATTATTATACAGAGCATCCTAGTTCATATTGGATTCTAGTAGTGTTATTATTATACATAGCATCCTAGTTCATATTGGATTCTAGTAGTGTTATTATTATACATAGCATCCTAGTTCATATTGGATTCTAGTAGTGTTATTATTATACATAGCATCCTAGTTCATATTGGATTCTAGTAGTGTTATTATTATACAGAGCATCCTAGTTCATATTGGATTCTAGTAGTGTTATTATTATACATAGCATCCTAGTTCATATTGGATTCTAGTAGTGTTATTATTATACATAGCATCCTAGTTCATATTGGATTCTAGTAGTGTTATTATAATACAGAGCATCCTAGTTCATATTGGATTCTAGTAGTGTTATTATTATACATAGCATCCTAGTTCATATTGTATTCTAGTAGTGTTATTATTATACACAGCATCCTAGTTCATATTGGATTCTAGTAGTGTTATTATTATACAGAGCATCCTAGTTCATATTGGATTCTAGTAGTGTTATTATTATACAGAGCATCCTAGTTCATATTGGATTCTAGTAGTGTTATTATTATACATAGCATCCTAGTTCATATTGTATTCTAGTAGTGTTATTATTATACAGAGCATCCTAGTTCATATTGGATTCTAGTAGTGTTATTATTATACACAGCATCCTAGTTCATATTGTATTCTAGTAGTGTTATTATTATACACAGCATCCTAGTTCATATTGTATTCTAGTAGTGTTATTATTATACAGAGCATCCTAGTTCATATTGGATTCTAGTAGTGTTATTATTTGCACTGGCTGTAAACTACACTGTGTTTCAATATGAAGCTTGCATTGTAACCCTGCGCTGCCCTGGAACACCTGCATAAAGGGGTCTGCCAAATAAATAAATAAATAAATAAATAAATAAATAAAAAAGAAAAGCCATTCTATTGGGTCAAGGTGTGTGTGTGTGTGTGTGTGTGTGTGTGTGTGTGTGTGTGTGTGTGTGTGTGTGTGTGTGTGTGTGTGTGTGTGTGTGTGTGTGTGTGTGTGTGTGTGTGTGTGTGTGTGTGTGTGTGTGTGTGTGTGTGTGTGTGTGTGTGTGTGTGTGTGTGTGTGTGTGTGTGTGGAGCTCTGGCCAAAAGTTTTGCATCACCCTCTATATAAAATTAACTAGTCGAATGAAACCTGCTGGATAATGTTACGTTAACATATTGAATCGCACACCACTTTGTAGTTTTCCCCATATACTTAACAAAAAACTGACAACAAACGTCATTGCAGACACGAGTTGTTTTTCACACGCAGTTTTTGGTGCTTCAGATTCTCCTCCGGTGGGTGAAACGCAGTACTGCAATTTATTACTGAATACTATCCAGCTCTACACGGAAGTTTGGCATCACCTGATCACCTGAAGTTTTGCATTATCAGGCTTCAGCTCTGCTTTGAAAATTTGATACATTCCAAAATGTTTGCTCTTCAGAAGAGTGTGTTGAGAAGAGACGGAAATCGGATTCCCGCTGCACAGCAGTGTGATCCAGTCCTGGTTTCACTAGGAGTTTAATAATAAGACACACCTGAGCTTGTTACCGCTACACACTGTGTGACTAATCAAACTCCTAGTAAAACCCTGGACTGGGTGACACTGCTGTGCAACAGGAGTCTTATTTCCATCCCTGAGTTACCCGACCCTGTCCAGTTAATACTGCACTCTCATTGGAGGGGAGTTTCACCCAATTTTGACCCTAAAACGTCTTAAAAACAGAATCTCTCTTTTTTTAATCCATTTGTTTAAAACCCTAAACAAGTACGCCTCTCATGACGATGTTTCTGCTGACAAGAACAGTGGATCAAGGATACAGATCACCGAACTTGAGGAAACTAAACATTTGAATTTTCTTTGTCTAAACAAAAATGATGCATCTCTCTCCACTCTACAACACCAACGAGTCACACACTGTGTAACAAGAACCTTTATATCTACAGAAAGAAAAACAAAACAAAACATACGACAGCAGGCCTCTTAAAAACAATAATAATAATAATAATAATCATCATCATCAACATGAGAAATCGAAACCATTTCAATACATTAAAAAGAGTATTACAAACAAGCCATCTGTTGCTTTCAATACATTTCTTGACTGGGGAGGGAGAGGGGAGGGGGGGGTGTTGAACATTCTCACACACTGTAAAAAATATACCCATTTATCCCCCCCCCCCCCCCCTTCCTCATCATCTTCCTCCTCTACTGCGTTTTTACTTGGCAAAAACCACAATGTAATTTGGCATGGCGCATACTGACCCCTGGTGGCTGATCCCAGCATCTGCGCTACTATTTTTTCAAGAGAGCAAATTATTCAAAGTCTGTAGTGAAAAGAGTGTTCATTTTAATTCAAGTCCTACTTTATTTTTTTTAATAACTGCGTTTATGGTTTTCAGAAGTTTGGGCAACGGAGACTGTAATTAAAATAGAAAAAGTTATTGTATTTCTTGCTCTTATTGTATTACTTGTATTGTAACACTTGAAATGTATTTGCTTACGATTGTAAGTCGCCCTGGATAAGGGTGTCTGCTAAGAAATAAATAATAATAATAATAATAATAATAATAAAAACGACTAGAGACCCCCACGGCATTTTAATATTTTATTTTTTCAAAAAAAAAAACACAAAACAAAATTTAAATAAAATTAAAAAAAAAAATAAAAAATATCACAGCAACATTCATGAATTGTCTCTCTCTCGGAGTCCGACCACCTCACGAAATAAAGGGATCTGCGAAACTCCAATCCAAGAAATGTACTGGCAGCTCCCAACTGATATTGGATTTGTATTTATTATTGAAACCCGCCCCTGGCCCCGCCCCCATTTCACCCTAACCCCGCCCCTGGCACCACCCCTTCCCTCCTAACCCCGCCCCCTTCCCTCCTAACCCCGCCCCTTCCCTGTCATACAACTCATCTGTGACGCACAAAAAAAACAAAACATTGTGAGGAGCTTATTTTTAAGCCAAGAAATCCTACAGAAGTTAATTACAAGAAACTCGTTAATTTTTTTTGTGTGCGAGTGTGTGTGTGTGTGTGTGTTATCTTCATAAAATCGACGGGTCCCTTCCCAGCTTTCTTTATTTTTCATTTCACTGCTATACAAAGCGTGGTGATAATTTTTTTTTTTTTTTTTTTTTTTTAAACTTCAAATTTCTTTATATAAAAAAAACAAGACCAAAAAAAAAAAAAAAAAAAAATCTCCTGTTTATCAACTTACAAGAAAGTGAAATTCTCCTATATATATTTTTTTCTTTTCTCTCTCCAGTGGAGGGACGGAGAGAGGCGGGGGCGGGGCGGGGTGGGGGGCGGGGGGTTGATTCTGTTCCTTGTTCAGACCCCCCCCCCCTCCTCTCACAGCCTCACCCGTTTCAGACTCTTCTCTTCCTCCTCTTTTTGTTCAGAGAAAGCGAGGTGAGAAAGATCTGTGGTTATTGTGAGAGTGTGTGTCTGTCTGTATGCTGTGTGTGTGTGTGTGGAGTGTGTGTTGTGTGTGTTCGTCTCTATAGTGTGTGTGCTTGTCTGTATAGTGTGTGTGTGTGTCTGTATGGTGTGTGTGTGTTTGTCTGTATGGTGTGTGTGTGTCTGTATGGTGTGTGTGTGTGTCTGTATGGTGTGTGTGTGGTTTGTATAGTGTGTGTGTTTGTCTGTATGCTTGTCTCTATAGTGTGTGCTTGTGTGTATGGTGTGTGTGTGTGTTTGTGTGTATGGTGTGTGTTTGTGTGTATGGTGTGTGTGTGTGTGTGTGTGTGTTTGTGTGTATGGTGTGTGTGTGTGTGCTTGTGTGTATGGTGTGTGTGTGTGTGTGTGTGTGTTTGTGTGTATGTGTGCTTGTGTGTATGTGTGTGTGTGCTTGTGTGTATGGTGTGTGTGTGTGTTTGTCTGTATGGTGTGTGTGTGTGTTTGTCTGTATGTGTGTGTGTGTGTGTGTGTGTGTGTTTGTCTGTATGGTGTGTGTGTGTGTGTGTGTGTGTGTGTGTGTGTTATGGTGTGTGTGCGCGCGCGCGCGTGTGTGTGTGTGTGTGTGTGTGTGTGTCCGTCATGCCTCTTCCTTTTTTAATTCCAGATTTTCAGAAAACTGTCCCATGATCCCGTCGCCACGGCCATCCCGTCGTCAGTGACCCCCAAACAGCTGACTCTGTTGTCATGACCGGCCAGCACTCCTGAAACAGAAACAACTCCTGAAACAGAAACAACAACAGCATCAAAACAGAAGCCGTCTTGTTTTTAAACTTTAAAAAAGACTGTTATTGTGTTGCATTGTGCAGCTAGGGGGCCAAAGGGTTTGCATCACTTAGATGTTTAGGATTGAGACGAAACAAGAAAAATGATTTAAAATCGTGTAACCAAGAAACTACAGAAAGATATCGCAAGAAAAGAGTCTACCGGAAGTCATTACAGCAGTGCAGTAGTATTTCACGTTAGATTTCGAAACGTCACGGTTGTCAGTTTTTTCCCCCCGTTCAAGTATCCGGGGAAAACTACAACGCGTGGAATTCAACACGTTAACAAAAGTAACATTATCCAGCAGCTTTCATTCGAATGGGTTCTAGGCCAGGTGATGTGCCAGTTCTAGGCTGGGTTCTAGACCTGGGTTCTAGGCCAGGTGATGTGTCAGTTCTAGGCTGGGTTCTAGACCTGGGTTCTAGGCCAGGTGATGTGCCAGTTCTAGGCTGGGTTCTAGACCTGGGTTCCAGGCCAGGTGATGTTCCAGTTCTAGGCTGGGTTCTAGGCTGGGTTCTATGCCTGGGTTCCAGCAGCTTTCATTCGACTTTAGGAAAGCAAAATTAATTCATTCAAAAAAAAAAAAATGGGGTGAGGATGCAAAACTTTTGGCCAGAGGGTGGTGTGCGCCAAGGAGGCTGTTAATGAATCTCCAAAGGGAGGCAGGCCGGGCCACACTGAGGGGTCCCTGGGGGTCCGTACCGGCGCGGTCCCCCTTCATGCAGTCCCACAGGTTGCAGTTGAAGTCGTCGTAGCCTGCCAGCAGCAGGCGGCCGCTCTTGGAGAAGGACACGGACGTGATCCCGCAGATGATGTTGTCGTGCGAGTACATCATGAGCTCCTGATCCGCGCGCAGGTCAAACAGGCGGCACGTCGCGTCGTCCGAGCCCGTCGCAAACGCGTTCCCGTTCGGGAAGAACTGCAGGGAGGAGAGAGAGAGAGAGAGAGAGGGAGAGAGACAGAGAGAGAGAGAGAGAGAGAGGGAGAGAGAGAGAGAGACAGGAGAGACAGAGAGTGAGGGAGAGAAGAGAGAGAGAGAGAGAGGGGAGGAGAGAGAGAGAGAGAGAGGGAGAGGGGGACAGAGAGACAGAGAGAGAAAGAGAGAGAGGAGAGAGAGAGGGAGAGAAAGGGGGAGGGATAGAGAGAGAGAGATAGAGACAGAGAGTGAGGGAGAGAGACAGAGAGAGAGGGAGACAGAGAGAGAGAGAGAGAGAGACAGAGAGAGAGAGAGAGAGAGAGGAGAAAGAGAGGGAGAGAGAGACAGAGAGAGAGAGAGAGAGGGAGGGAGAGAGAGGGAGAGAGAGACAGAGAGAGAGAGGGGAGAGAGAGACACACAGAGAGAGAGAGAGGGAGGGAGAGAGAGGGAGAGAGAGACAGAGAGAGAGAGGGGAGAGAGAGACAGAGAGAGAGGGAGAGAGGAGAGAGAGAGAGGGAGAGAGAGAAAGGGGGAGGGAGAGAGAGAGAGAGAGAGAGGGAGGGAGAGAGAGGGGGGAGGGAGAGAGAGAGAGACAGAGAGAGAGAGACTGTTACAATACAACAACTGTACATATGAAGTCTGCCACATCTATGGGTTAGCGCCTCTCTCTGGTCTGTATGCAGTCTCTCTCTCTCCTCTCTGTATGCAGTCCCCCTCCTCCCCTCCCCTCTCCTCCCCTCCTCTACTCTACTCTCTCCTCTCCTCCCCTCTCCTCCTCCCCTCCTCTCTCCACTCACGCAGACTGCGTTGATGTCGGACTCGTGTCCAGTGAAGGTCTGCCGGCACATGCTGTCCCGGATGTCCCAGAGCTTGATGGAGGCGTCGCAGGCCCCCGAGATGAAGGTCTTGAAGTCGGGGGACAGGGACAGGCTCATGACGTCCCCGCTGTGTCCCGTGAACGTGGTGCTCTGCTGGCCTGTCTCGATGTCCCACAGCGCACTGCAAACAGAGAGAGACAGACACACACACAGGCGTTACTTCGATCATTTAAACAGCCAGGGAGTGCACAGTTACAGATGAGGGGGGGGTGTTCTCAGCTGCTGTAAGAGGAGGGGCGCACGTACCAGGTGGTGTCCCCCGAGCTGGTAATGATCTGATTGTCATCCAGAAAACGACAGCAAGACAGATACCCTGTGGGACAAAAAAACAAATAAAGACAGTTTGACAAATCAGATGCAGTTACTAATCAGCTGGTTCTGGACTGGGTTCTGTGCTGGGTTCCGGACTGGGTTCCAGGCTCACCTGTATGTCCCGGGAGCTCCCTGCTGACCCTCACGTTGCCCTCCCTGGTCTTCAGGCTGTAGATGGAGCAGATGTTATCCAGACCTCCGCACGCCACGTAGTTGCCCGAGGGGGCGTACGCACAGGTCCATCACCCACGACGACCGCAGAGGGATTGCGTGGACCTGGGGGGGGGGCAAGACGACCTTCATTACATCACAGACCCTGACTAAGAGCACAGTGCTGTAAAGGAAACTGGAGCAAGAGAAACGTTACCTTATTTGTGGTATGACTGTCCCAGATGATGAGCTTGCCATCCTGAGAGGCACTGACCAACAATCTGCAGAGAGAGAGGAGAGGAGAGAGAGAGAGGAGAGAGAGAGAGGAGAGGAGAGAGAGAGAGAGAGAGAGAAGAGGAGAGAGAGAGGAGAGGAGAGAGAGGAGAGGAGAGGAGAGGAGAGAGGAGAGAGAGAGGAGAGAGAAGAGAGTAGAGGAGAGAGAGAGAGGAGAGAGAGAGGGGGCAGGGAGAGAGAGAAAAGAGGAGAGAGAGAGAAAAGAGAGAGGAGAGAGAGAAAAGAGAGAGGAGAGAGAGAGAAAAGAGAGAGGAGAGAGAGAGAAAAGAGAGAGGAGAGAGGGGGCAGGGAGAGGAAGAGAGGAGCGAGAGAAGAGAGAGGAGAGAGAGAGAGAGAGGAGAAAGATTGTCAGTTTTTCATTCTATGGAAAACTACAAAGCGTTGGTGTGTGGTTCAATATGTTAACGTAACATTATTCCAACAGGTTTCATTCGACTTTATGAAGCAAGATTAGTCCTGTACCTGGAGTCTGTTCCCCAGTGCATGGCGTAGATTTTGGCCAGGTGACCCCTCAGGGTGCGTCGTGTCCTCATCTGAATTCTGCCCACGGGGTCCAAACCAGCTGTGATCTGGGGGAACCAAAAACACAAACATTTATACATCAAGTCTGCGCTACCCTTGCCCTGCTAATAACATGTAGAGATACCTCGCTGTAACCCTAACCTGCTGCACCCTAGTTCAGAATCTACTAGTGTTATTATTATACACAGCATCCTAGTTCATATTGGATTCTAGTAGTGTTATTATTATACATAGCATCCTAGTTCATATTGGATTCTAGTAGTGTTATTATTATACATAGCATCCTAGTTCATATTGGATTCTAGTAGTGTTATTATTATACACAGCATCCTAGTTCATATTGGATTCTAGTAGTGTTATTATTATACATAGCATCCTAGTTCATATTGGATTCTAGTAGTGTTATTATTATACAGAGCATCCTAGTTCATATTGGATTCTAGTAGTGTTATTATTATACACAGCATCCTAGTTCATATTGGATTCTAGTAGTGTTATTATTATACATAGCACCCTAGTTCATATTGGATTCTAGTAGTGTTATTATTATACACAGCATCCTAGTTCATATTGGATTCTAGTAGTGTTATTATTATACAGAGCATCCTAGTTCATATTGGATTCTAGTAGTGTTATTATACAGAGCATCCTAGTTCATATTGGATTCTAGTAGTGTTATTATACAGAGCATCCTAGTTCATATTGGATTCTAGTAGTGTTATTATTATACATAGCATCCTAGTTCATATTGGATTCTAGTAGTGTTATTATTATACAGAGCATCCTAGTTCATATTGGATTCTAGTAGTGTTATTATACAGAGCATCCTAGTTCATATTGGATTCTAGTAGTGTTATTATACAGAGCATCCTAGTTCATATTGGATTCTAGTAGTGTTATTATTATACATAGCATCCTAGTTCATATTGGATTCTAGTAGTGTTATTATTTGCACTTGCTGTAAACTACACTGTGTTTCAATATGAAGCTTGCATTGTAACCCTGTGCTGCCCTGTAACACCTGCGTGAGTCTCCTGGGATAAAGGGGTCTGTAAAATCAATACATAATAATAATAATAATAATAATAATAATAATAATAATATTAATAATAATAATAATAATAAAGTCTTGGATAAAGAAGTAACGGGCTGGGCATGTCACCGGTTCCTCACCTGGGTCAGAGTTGAGTCCCCACATGCTTTCCTGGCGTCCTGCGGGGAAATTCAATAAATAAAAACAAGAAAAATTTGACTCCAGACCAGAGCTCAATCACACAGGAGGTGCAGCGCTGATCCGCGATCGGGGAAGGGGCGCAGTGAAAAAACAACGAAAAACTAAAAACCAACGCGTCTCCAAAACACACGCCAACCGCACGCTCTCCTAGACAAGGTCCAGAAACGGACCCGTTCACTTCAGCTGCTTGAGAACACAAGACATTGATTAATGAAGAGAAGGCTGCGTCTCTCTCTCTCTCTCTCTCCTCTCTCTCTCTCTCTCTCTCTCTCTCTCTCTCGTTTTGTATCGCATGCTGTTACTGAAGTGTAATAAATCACTCGTGTTAAACTGGCTAAGGGTTGCATTGAGAGAATCATGCTGGGTTAATAATAATAATAATAATAATAATAATAATAATAATTAATGAGTCATTCAGCAGACGCTTTTCTCCAAAGCGACTCACAGAGACTAGGGGGGTGAACTCTGCATCATCAACAACTGCTGCTGCTGCTGCTGCTGCAGAGTCACTTCCAATAGGAGCTCGTTTGTTTGACGTCTCATCCGAAGGACGGAGCACAAGGAGGTGAAGCGACTCGCTCAGGGTCATACGCACACACACACAGGGAGCCGGGATTTGAACCCAGGAGGGGGCGCTGTGTTGGACTCTCGTACCCGGATCTGATTTCGTAGTTGCTCTGCTTCTTGGCGAAGCTGTTCCAGTTCACTCATCGTCCCGCCCTGATCCCACCGCCGCTCAGCCAATCAGAAACCTGGAAAACAGAAGGAGGCGGGGCTACCGTCAGCGACGTGTCACAGGCCCTCGGAACTCAAAAACAGACGCACTCTGACCTTTAAAGGCACAACAAGGGGCATGCCCCCCCCCCCCCCCCCCAAATAAATAACGATGCTAACTTTCTTATTCTTGCAATGAGGAGGGGCACGAAACAGGGTTTGAAATGTACTGGCAGGCTGGATCCAGATGGTCAGTTTCCCACCCCTGACCCATTTATATCTCAATGTGTATTCAAGCAACCCTGAAGTACACAGCATGTGAAAAGAAGATCATGACCCCGTGACCCGACACGTCCTGTTTGAGGGCTTGGGAGTTCAAAAGCAAAAAGACCAAAAACTAAACAAAATAAGAACAAAAAATTATAGTTTTGACGTGCACACACACACGTAGACACACAGAGACACACACACACGTAGACACACACAGACACACACACACAGAGACACACACACACGTAGACACACACAGACACAGAGACACACACACACAGACACACACGCACACAGAGGGCACCACCCTGTGCCAGACTAAATGTTCTCTCACTTCACTTCCTGTTGATTCCACTCAGCTTACCGCTTTTTCAAACAAACCCGAAAAAACACCAACAAGTTATTTGAGAGATTTAACTATTTATTTATTTATTTATTTTAAAAATATTGTTTTGATTGACTCCCTGGGAGGCCTCAATAATAATAATAATAATAATAATAATAATAATAATAATAATAATAATAATAATAATATTTAAAAAAAACATAGAATTTAGTATTAAAACAAGTTTCACTTTTTTCCCCCATGCATGAAATATTTTCCCCCCATTGCTTCATACAAAGAATTTAAGAGTCCTCAGTGTGATCCAGTCCAGGTTTTACTGCTCCCAGCTTGTTGAGCCCCGGTGTTGTCTAGGCAACAAGCTCTGGCGTGTCTGATCAAAGTAAAACCTGGAATGGGTGGAACAGCTGTGCAGTTGAGAGTCTTATTCCCATCCCTGCGTCAGCTTAGCGGGCCGTCACCGGGATAAACAGAGCCTCTTCCACTCTGCATGCAAATCCATACGCAAACGCAGTGGTCGCTGCAAAAGGGGTATTCAAATCCGCAGCGCAATTGCAGAACTGCTCTCGGAGAATTTGCATCGGCTTGTGTTTCCAGTAACTGCAGCTTCCTCTCTTCCACACAAAAACTCGGATCCTATCGGCAATCTATTTGCATGGCAGTCTGTTACTGGTGCTACTGTCTCGCTCCGACTCACAGCATTCAAACAGACCAGAACAAAAGTAAGTAGTGGAGCTGAGGAGGGACTGGGAGGGAGGCAGGCAGTGTGGCTCTAGTGGAGCTGAGGAGGGACTGGGAGGGAGGGAAGCAGTGTGGCTCTAGTGGAGCTGAGGAGGGACTGGGAGGGAGGGAGGCAGTGTGGCTCTAGTGGAGCTGAGGAGGGACTGGGAGGGAGGGAGGCAGTGTGGCTCTAGTGGAGCTGAGGAGGGACTGGGAGGGAGGGAGGCAGTGTGGCTCTAGTGGAGCTGAGGAGGGACTGGGAGGGAGGGAGGCAGTGTGGCTCTAGTGGAGCTGAGGAGGGACTGGGAGGGAGGGAAGCAGTGTGGCTCTAGTGGAGCTGAGGAGGGACTGGGAGGGAGGGAGGGAGGGAGGCAGTGTGGCTCTAGTGGAGCTGAGGAGGGACTGGGAGGGAGGGAGGCAGTGTGGCTCTAGTGGAGCTGAGGAGGGACTGGGAGGGAGGGAGGCAGTGTGGCTCTAGTGGAGCTGAGGAGGGACTGGGAGGGAGGGAAGCAGTGTGGCTCTAGTGGAGCTGAGGAGGGACTGGGAGGGAGGGAGGGAGGGAGGCAGTGTGGCTCTAGTGGAGCTGAGGAGGGACTGGGAGGGAGGGAGGCAGTGTGGCTCTAGTGGAGCTGAGGAGGGACTGGGAGGGAGGGAGGCGGTGTGGCTCTAGTGGTTAGAGCTGAGGAGGGACTGGGAGGGAGGGAGGCAGTGTGGCTCTAGTGGAGCTGAGGAGGGACTGGGAGGGAGGGAGGCAGTGTGGCTCTAGTGGAGCTGAGGAGGGACTGGGAGGGAGGGAAGCAGTGTGGCTCTAATGGAGCTGAGGAGGGACTGGGAGGGAGGGAGGCAGTGTGGCTCTAGTGGAGCTGAGGAGGGACTGGGAGGGAGGGAGGCAGTGTGGCTCTAGTGGAGCCGAGGAGGGACTGGGAGGGAGGGAGGCAGTGTGGCTCTAGTGGAGCTGAGGAGGGACTGGGAGGGAGGGAAGCAGTGTGGCTCTAGTGGTTAGAGCTGAGGGACTTGAGGATGTTCTACAGCATCTGTGAATGAGGGAACAAAACCCCCAGACAGACACAGACTGCGTCACCTTTTTCAGGGCAGGTGCGGCAATTACTCACCATCCCCACGGCACACAGGAAGCCATTAGCATGCAGCGGAGACCCGGGGGGAGCTTAACAGGTGAGGCGCAGAGCACTAATGGAAAGGTAAACCAGGGAGATCAACGCCTCCTCTCTCACGTCGTTGGAGATTATCAATTAGACTGCAGTTTAAGAGAGTATTAGGAGTGCGCAGGGGAGGGAGGAGAGACCCGCGGGACCACAGCACTGTCAAAACACACACTCCGTGTTCACGTCTCCGTTTCAGAAGACGGGCTGCAGCGCGCATGCGGGTTCAAGTTACACTGTAGAGCAGGGGTGCACAATTCCGGTCCTGGACGGCCGGATCCCTCCTGGCTTTTATTCCAACTGTGTTCTAAATTACTTAATTAGACCAATAATTGGTAATAATTGGTCCAATTAAGTAATTTAGGGCAAGGTTGGAACAAAAGCCAGGAGGGACACCGGCCCTCCAGGACCGGAATTGTGCACCCCTGCTGTAGAGCGATCTATCCAGGACTGCATATACGACCCCTTTGAAAAACGATTTCTTTATTACAATTGTTTTTGAAAATTGTAAAACATCGTGTCAGTGTGTGTGTGTCAGTGTGTGTGTGTCAGTGCGTGTGTGTGCGTCAGTGTGTGCGTGCGCGTGTCAGTGTGTTAACTCTATGGAGTTTGAGAAATTACCCTGCCAGAACTTTGATTATATATACACACACACATTCTAAATAGGTCATTTCTTTATATATAATGGATTACTAATGATCATAATTATAATGGTGACGAGATGCGTGCTACTTAAAACTTGTGTTAAATATTTAAAAACACACACACGCAAAAACTGGGCAGCAGTGTGGAGTAGTGGTCAGGGCTCTGGACTCTTGACCGGAGGGTCGTGGGTTCAATCCCCAGTGGGGGACACTGCTGCTGTACCCTTGAGCAAGGTACTTTACCTAGATTGCTCCAGTAAAAAAACCCAACTGTATAAATGGGTAATTGTATGTAAAGATAAATAATGTGATATCTGTATAATGTGAAATAATGTATAATGTGATATCTTGTAACAATTGTAAGTCGCCCTGGATAAGGGCGTCTGCTAAGAAATAAATAATAATAATAATAATAATAATATATATATATATATATATATATATATATATATATATATATATATATAAACACGTATGTAATTGAACTATTAAATTAAAACGCGAGAGGGGTCAAGTGGTAACAACTTTCACCGTTTAATTACACAACAAAATAGCAACACAGAAAATAAAACTGAATTATGAGATTAGACCACCAAAGAAAAGAAAAAAAAAGAGAGGCGGAAGCGAGATGGAAGAATTAACAAACTGAACACAACAAGCCACACGCGACGTGTCAATAACACCGTGCTACTAATACAGAGCTACCCGGGATGCCTGTAGCTCCGCAAACATTTAGCTGCTAAACCAAAACAGATTTTATAATAGATCAAAAACAACCGAAATAAACTCATGTCACTGACCACGACAGTACGACGCACTCCCCGACGTGCCCACGTATTTTGCGTCATGACAAAACGCGTTTATTGATTGATTGATTGATTGATTGATTGATCGATTGATGTATAATACAGTCAATATACAGCGCGTCCTAATCCCGCACGTCCATTCCTCTCCTTTTTTTAAGTGTGATGTACCTCCAAATGGACGGATATTAAACCAGGGCTCTCTTTCAACGCCTCGCTACCCCTTTCTTCTCAATGCTGAACCCACTAGTTGTATTGATCACGAATAATCCTCACAATTCAAAAACCATTTTAACAGCGAGTCTAGAGACGCTACAGTTTGCCCTCCTCGTTAATAATATGCTTGATGGTCGCTGTGAGATTCTTTTTAATAGTCTTTATTCCTTTCGTTTTAAATTAAATCTGCAGCTGCTGAACCCGAGACTCTCATAACACTGGAGTCGAGCGGCGCTTACCACAGCAGCCCTTATTATTAAGACGCAATAGAAAATGGATCCTACAGCGGTTTAAAACACACAGAGACTGTGCTAAACAGCTGATTTTAATACACACAGCACCGTCTACATCACACGGGCCGAAACGTCTCTACGCGATTCCAAAAAGGAAACCTCCATTTGATACATTATAGATTACACGATCCGACTTTAGAAACACAGAGAGCGCCTGGGGGGTCGCGCTGCTCGTGTAGATTTATGATTTAACGTAAACGAAAAGAAAAAACAGCTAGGATTATATTTAGAAACGGCTGTATCGATCACACACAAACACACAGAAAAAAATGGACGTCGTTTCCTTTTAACAACCTTCGTAGGCAAAATAGAGATGATAAAACGGCCATTTGACTTCTGCAAATCCTTTATTATACAATATATATTATCGATAGTTTGACCCCCCCCCCCCCCCCCCCCTCCTGTTTCCCGATCACGAGTGTGAGATTATATATACATAAATAAAATGAATTTTAAAAGGTCACTCGTTATGCAAGGTGCATTTTATTTATCAGTGTAATTTAAATAAATGCACTTACCTACCGACTGAGAATTCTCCCCTCGGCAGTTTTGTCTGTCCTTGTTGATGGAGAGCAATATATATATTTTCTGTGGGTTTCTTTTTTGGAAGTGGTCTCGACAAAATCTCAGGCGCACCCCCCTTCCCCGTCTGACTCTCGTCGACTCTCCGATCGACCAAATACTTATAATATATATTTAAATGTCTCTTGTGTTTAAATCCGTTTCGTGCGGCGAGGGAAAAAAAAATATTTTGGTAATCAAGTGTAAAAAATATATATCACAGCAAAAAAGACACCAGTTTCGCAGTGTATACTGGTTTCTGGTTGCTGGTACTGTTTTGCGTGGCTCCTTCCTTTATTTTTTAGTGGCTTGTTTTCCGTGCGGGTGTCTGCTTTCTTTTCGTCGTTTTTGTATTTAAAAAAAAAACCACTCTAAATAAATATTTTTAAAAAAATACACGTTTATTACAACGCTTTTTTTTCTTCAGTATTAATTACATCAACAAAAAATGACCTACCTATTCCCAGAAGGGTACCAAAATACTACAATACATTCATATAATATATTTATAGACTATATTAAAAACGTCTTCCAAAATGTTCCCCTTTAATAATGCAGTCTTTCATTCGCTTGCTCTGTATCGCTTCTGCACCGCACCCATTGCCCTACAGTCTGTACCATTACAAAACACCCCTCCTCCCTCAAACGCGGGCTAGCGTCTGTTTATAAATATCATGACGGTTTGCCCCACCGACGCGGCAAGCACGGATAACGGTGCCAGACGTGAGAGTTCAATAGATTCATTTTTTTGTGTACCTGTTTTTTCAGCTTTCCTGTTTGTTTGTTGTTTATTTTTAATTATGTAATTTTGATCAATCACTGGCCCCCCCCGTCTTCCCCACCCCCGCTTTTTCTTGTAAAGTGAAACGATCCGGTTTTGTCTGCAGCCGGGAGCCGAGTCACGTGATCGTCAAGCGGCCCCGCTGCCATTTCCTCCGTATGTTCTGCTGAATTCATGAATAAATCTACAAAAATCGATATTGTTGGGGGGTTTTTTGACCCTAAAACGGGGCTGCAATGTCGCCACGGCAACAAAAAGTATTTTTTTCTGATTAAAAAAAAATCAAATAAAAAAATAACACACCTTTTATAATAATAACTAAAAAAAAAATACTGAATCTCTCTAATCAACAAAAGTAAATAAATAAATAAATAAATAAAAGTATATTTTAAACTTGAAGCCTCAAGCCTGCACTGGACTGGAGGGAGCCCCCTTTCTCTCAGGGGGGTGAGGGAGGGAGGGAGGGAGCAGTTCAGTCTCCACGCCTCAAGCCTGCCCTGGACTGGAGGGAGCCCCCTTTCTCTTAGGGGGGGTGAGGGAGGGAGGGAGCAGTTCAGTCTCCACGCCTCAAGCCTGCACTGGACTGGAGGGAGCCCCCTTTCTCTCAGGGGGGTGAGGGAGGGAGGGAGCAGTTCAGTCTCCATGCCTCAAGCCTGCCCTGGACTGGAGGGAGCCCCCTTTCTCTTAGGGGGGTGAGGGAGGGAGGGAGGGAGCAGTTCAGTCTCCATGCCTCAAGCCTGCCCTGGACTGGAGGGAGCCCCCTTTCTCTCAGGGGGGTGAGGGAGGGAGGGAGGGAGCAGTTCAGTCTCTGTGCCTCAAGCCTGCCCTGGACTGGAGGGAGCCCCCTTTCTCTTAGGGGGGTGAGGGAGGGAGGGAGCAGTTCAGTCTCCATGCATCAAGCCTGCCCTGGACTGGAGGGAGCCCCCTTTCTCTTAGGGGGGTGAAGGAGAGAGGAAGCAGTTCAGTCTTTGTGCCTCAAGCCTGCCCTGGACTGGAGGGAGCCCCCTTTCTCTTAGGGGGGTGAGGGAGGGAGGTTGGGAGCAGTTCAGTCTCCGTGCCTCAAGCCTGCCCTGGACTGGAGGGGGCCCCCTTTCTCTTAGGGGGGTGAGGGAGGGAGGGAGGGAGCAGTTCAGTCTCCACGCCTCAAGCCTGCCCTGGACTGGAGGGAGCCCCCTTTCTCTTAGGGAGGTGAGGGAGGGAGCAGTTCAGTCTCCGTGCCTCAAGCCTGCCCTGGACTGGAGGGAGCCCCCTTTCTCTTAGGGGAGGTGAGGGAGGGAGGGAGCAGTTCAGTCTCCATGCCTCAAGCCTGCCCTGGACTGGAGGGAGCACCCTTTCTCTTAGGGGGCGAGGGAGGGAGCAGTTCAGTCTCCATGCCTCAAGCCTGCCCTGCAGTAAGATATAAGATGGCTTGGGTGCCCTTTACAGAACACGCATGGATCTGAATCCACTGCTGGTGCCACACACCACTGTACAAAAAAAAAAAAAAAAAAGAGACAACGAAGCGAAATCGTTTGTTTAGCAAGATTCTCGAAACAGGAAGCGAAAGGCCAGGGATGAAGCAGAAAACAGGAAATGGTACTTTTAACCCTTTAGAAGCCAGAGCCCAGCCGCGAGTTTGTTGCTTTCTTTCAGGAGAATCGACCAGACTCCTGTTGCACAGCAGCGTCACCCAGTCCAGGTTTTACTACCAGCTTGATCAGCCCCACAGCGTGTTCAGGTAACAAGCTCAGGTGTGTCTGATTATTAAACTAAAAATCAAGCACTGGATCAGACTGCTGTGCAACAGGAGTCTGATTTCAATCCCTGAATATACGCATAACACGCAGGGCTGGGAATCAGACTCCCGCTGCACAGCAGTGTGATCCAGTCCTGGTTTCACTGGGAGTTTAATAATTACACCTGAGCTTGTTAGCTAGACACACTGGGGGCTGATCAAGATGGTAGCAGTAAAACCTGGACTGGGTGAAACGGCTACTTTTTTTAAAATTATTTTTTGGGATTTACACAGAAGGGTTAAATGATTAACAGGAACACTTTTCATTTTGTATATGTAATGCAGTTTACAAAAATGTGTATTTATCCATTTCATCTTCACTGTGTGAATATGGGGGCGTTTTAAACTGTTCTTGTGTGGGGGGGGGGGGGGGTTCCACACCCTTGCTCAGCCGGGAGCCTGTTGTTTTGAATGACAGCGGTGCCGCCCCCTCCCCCCGGCTATCTGATCAGTGGTTCCTTCCACCTGCCAACGTTATTCAGCCGGGCTTATCAGAGAGCGTAGTAACGAGGGCTGGGTTGCCTAGCAACAGCCTCGTAGTGGGCCCCCTGCACTCCCACAAGCTTGTGCAAGGCAGGCTTTGGGAAGCAGCTCATTGTCGCTGGTTCACGTGACTTGAAGATGTTCTAAGAACACGGAGACAGTTCTGAGGTTCTGAGTTCCGGTTCTAAAAGGCTGCATTGTCTGCCAGGCTCAGTCTGGGTATGGACAGCAGTGTGCAAATCTAGCACAACAGCTCCAGATGTGTCACTGATCTCCTTTATATACCTGCCTGCGTGAAAACACCTGGGGGGGGGGGGGGGGGATAGGCTGCATGGTCTATTAAAATCGTTAACGAATTAGACGGCGATCCCTGATAGAACTATTTTGACAAAAGATTTCCATTTGCAGCGCTCAGCCACTGACTCCCTGAGCGAGTCGCTTCACCTCCTTGTGCTCCGTCCTTCGGATGAGACGTAAAACAAACGAGCTCCTATTGGAAGTGACTCTGCAGCAGCAGCAGCAGCAGTTGTTGATGATGCAGAGTTCACCCCCCCTGGTCTCTGTGAGTCGCTTTGGATCAAAGCCTCCAACAGGGCTGGGGTGAGTGCCCACGTGGAGTTCGGTTTCTCTAACAGAGATGGAAGGTAACTTGGTAACTTCCAGCGTTCACCTTATAAACTAGAAACACACAAAAAAACAACCAGTCGAATGGAGGTCTGCACTGCGCGCTGTCCGAAGCGGAATCTCCCGCGGCTTCCTGTGACCCGCAGCAAACAGGAAACAGGAAGAAAGGGCTATTGTTTTGGTACCGGCCCATCTGTTTCCTGTTCTGATCCAGTCCTTGATTGTGGAAGATGTGATCTGTGATCTGCTCTCTCTCTCTCTCTCAAACACACACACACACACACACACACACACTGAGACACACACACACACTCACACACACACACACACTGAGACACACACACACACACATACACACACACTGAGACACACACACACACACACACACACTCACACACACAGCATAGCTAAAGCACATAACTCTGCTAGAATGGTTTCTTATATAAGTTTCCCTTAGTAAAAGCACAGCAAAGTGTAATAAAGCAGAGTGAAAGCATTGTAAAGCACAGAGAGGTGTGGTAAAGCATAGGGAAGCATTGTAAAGCACAGAGAGGTCTGGTAAAGCATAGGGAAGCATTGTAAAGCACAGAGAGGTCTGGTAAAGCATAGGGAAGCATTGTAAAGCACAGAGAGGTCTGGTAAAGCATAGGGAAGCATTGTAAAGCACAGAGAGGTCTGGTAAAGCATAGGGAAGCATTGTAAAGCACAGAGAGGTGTGGTAAAGCATAGGGAAGCATTGTAAAGCACAGAGAGGTGTGGTAAAGCATAGGGAAGCATTGTAAAGCACAGAGAGGTCTGGTAAAGCATAGGGAAGCATTGTAAAGCACAGAGAGGTGTGGTAAAGCATAGGGAAGCATTGTAAAGCACAGAGAGGTGTGGTAAAGCATAGGGAAGCATTGTAAAGCACAGAGAGGTCTGGTAAAGCATAGGGAAGCATTGTAAAGCACAGAGAGGTGTGGTAAAGCATAGGGAAGCATTGTAAAGCACAGAGAGGTGTGGTAAAGCATAGGGAAGCATTGTAAAGCACAGAGAGGTGTGGTAAAGCATAGGGAAGCATTGTAAAGCACAGAGAGGTCTGGTAAAGCATAGGGAAGCATTGTAAAGCACAGAGAGGTCTGGTGAAGCTGGAAAATATACTCATTGCGCCTGCGTTAGAAATCCATACGTCTAAAGCGTCAAGTATAAAAACAGGAACAAATGCATTGTAGAGTACTGCTCGCCACCTGCTGGACACTCGGCGGTATTACAGCTGCGATGCAACGAAGACAGACAAAGCGCGTATTTGGAATGATGAAGGGGTCGGTTAAGATCACACACTCCGTTAGGATCACATGTTTCGTGTGTGTGTGTGTGTGTGTCTGTGTGTGTGTGTGTGTGTGAGTGTGTGCACCTGACCAAACGACGCCGGGTC
>NW_026708352.1:50000-60000 GCF_902713425.1 Acipenser ruthenus
GGGCACATATATATATATATATATATATATATATATATATATATATATATATATATATATATATATATATATATATATTTAATTTTTAATTGATGTAAAAAAAGATTTGATTCGACAATTCATTTTAATTTTGTTTTTTTTTCAGGCATTGTCAAGTCACCTCTGGCTGGGGACTTCATCTCAATGCAGTGCCGGGAGCTCTTCCAGGAAATGAGCATCGACATCGTTCCTCCATACATGATCGCTTCTAAGGCAGGCAGCGCCCGACACGAGCCGTCTGATTACTATTAGTATTGATGTGACAGACCCCTTTATCCCAGGAGACTCACGCAGGGGTTACAGGGCAGCACAGGGTTACAATGCAAGCTTCATATTGAAACACAGTGTAGTTTACAGCCAGTGCAAATAATAACACTACTAGAATCCAATATGAACTAGGATGCTATGTATAATAATAACACTACTAGAATACAATATGAACTAGGATGCTCTGTATAATAATAACACTACTAGAATCCAATATGAACTAGGATGCTATGTATAATAATAACACTACTAGAATCCAATATGAACTAGGATGCTGTGTATAATAATAACACTACTAGAATCCAATATGAACTAATGCTCTGTATAATAATAACACTACTAGAATACAATATGAACTAGGATGCTATGTATAATAATAACACTACTAGAATCCAATATGAACTAGGATGCTCTGTATAATAATAACACTACTAGAATCCAATATGAACTAGGATGCTATGTATAATAATAACACTACTAGAATCCAATATGAACTAGGATGCTGTGTATAATAATAACACTACTAGAATACAATATGAACTAGGATGCTATGTATAATAATAACACTACTAGAATCCAATATGAACTAGGATGCTATGTATAATAATAACACTACTAGAATCCAATATGAACTAGGATGCTCTGTATAATAATAACACTACTAGAATACAATATGAACTAGGATGCTGTGTATAATAATAACACTACTAGAATACAATATGAACTAGGATGCTATGTATAATAATAACACTACTAGAATACAATATGAACTAGGATGCTGTGTATAATAATAACACTACTAGAATCCAATATGAACTAGGATGCTCTGTATAATAAAAACACTACTAGAATACAATATGAACTAGGATGCTGTGTATAATAATAACACTACAAGAATACAATATGAACTAGGATGCAGCCAGTTAGATTTTCAGCGAGTTATATCTACAGTGATGTGTTAGTAGTGCGATAGTGCAAGGATAGCTCATCAGCTGAGGATTCAGTAATCAATGAATTAATTTTTAAACGCTGCTATTAGGCGCTTCACTTTGGAATTCACTTCCAGGTTTTATTTTGAAATCTCAAAAATCTCTCTGTGGTGTGTTTGGAGGTGTTTCGGCTCGCTGTGTGTTTTTAGTGAACGCTCCCTGCGATGCTCGCCGTGTAAATGAAACTGGTATGGCGCACTTAGGAAACAAGCGCCATTGCGGCTCCAACATGACGTCAGTGTTGTGTGGGGATCCTAACAGCAGGGGGAGCCAACATGGCGGACACAGGGCTGCAGTTTCATCACCGTTCTTTGATTGATGAAACGGTAGCCGTATTGAAAGCTTGTGATTAGTTAGTCTAATTTTTTTTTTTTTTTTTTTTTTTTTAGGAGCTTGTCCGAGAGGGGGCGCCACCGAGCTGGAAAAAGAAAGAGAAACTGCCACCAGTCACCAAGTCCTGGCATAACTACATGTGCAACGTAGGACTGTGTGGAGAGAGAGAGAGAGAGAGAGAGAGAGAGAGAGAGAGAGAGAGAGAGAGAGAGAGAGAGAGAGAGAGAGAGAGAGAGAGAGAGAGAGAGAGGGGGGCTGCAGTGTGGAAGGCAGCGGGTTTGAGGAGCTCAGTGGTTAGAGCGCTGGGCTGCAGTGTGGAAGGCAGCGGGTTTGAGGAGCTCAGTGGTTAGGATGCTGGGCTGCAGTGTGGAAGGCAGTGGGTTTGAGGAGCTCAGTGGTTAGGGTGCTGAGCTGCAGTGTGGAAGGCAGCGGGTTTGAAGAGCTCAGTGGTTAGGGTGCTGGGCTGCAGTGTGGAAGGCAGCGGGTTTGAGGAGCTCAGTGGTTAGGGTGCTGGGCTGCAGTGTGGAAGGCAGCGGGTTTGAGGAGCTCAGTGGTTAGGGTGCTGGGCTGCAGTGTGGAAGGCAGCGGGTTTGAGGAGCTCAGTGGTTAGGGTGCTGGGCTGCAGTGTGGAAGGCAGCGGGTTTGAGGAGCTCAGTGGTTAGGGTGCTGGGCTGCAGTGTGGAAGGCAGCGGGTTTGAGGAGCTCAGTGGTTAGGGTGCTGGGCTGCAGTGTGGAAGGCAGCGGGTTTGAGGAGCTCAGTGGTTAGGGTGCAGTGGGCTGCAGTGTGGAAGGCAGCGGGTTTGAGGAGCTCAGTGGTTAGGGTGCTGGGCTGCAGTGTGGAAGGCAGCGGGAGGGGGTGTGTAATGTCTGTGTTTCGTCTCCAGGAGGTGTTTCAGGATTTCCAGGCCTCGGTTCTGCAGGTGTCGGACTCTCCCTACGATGAACAGTGAGTGAGCCGCTCCGCCTCATTGCCTCTATTCCACGCCGGTGGTCTCGTACGACCTGCGATCCGCTTCACATGTCACTTCAGTCGCTTTTTATTCTCAGTGTCGTTCCTTTCTGTCTCTAACCCCGTCTTTACCCGGCTGTGAGCTTGTGTGGAGAATCGGAGCAGCCTGCCTCATTCTACTGAAACCACGCCGTGCTGCAGGGCGACCTTTCAACTCCCCCAGCCCCGCCTACTCGACTCACACACACACACATGCTGTTAAAAACAGTTTTAGAGAGAAGTTCTGTTCTGATCTCCATCGTGCTCAACTCTCTCTCTCTCTCCCTCTCCTCTCCCCTCTCTTTCCCCTCCTCTCCCTCTCCCCCTCCTCTCCTCCTTCTATATTCTCTCCTCTCTCTCCTCTCCTCTCCCCTCTCTCCTCTCTTTCCCCTCTCCTCTCCCTCTTCCCCTCTTGCCCCCCTCTCCCCCTCTCCCCCTCTCTCCCCCTCTTCTCCTCCCTCTATATTCTCTCCTCTCTCTCCTCTCCTCTCCCCCTTCTCTCTCCTCCTCTCCTCTCCTCTCCTCCTCTTCTCTCCTCTCCTCTCCCCTCTCCTCACCCTCTCCTCTCCTCTCTCCTCTCCCCCTCCTCTCCTCCCTCTATTTTCTCTCCTCTCCTCTCCCCTCTCCCTTTCCTCCCCCTCTCCTCTCCTCTCCTCTCTCCCCCTCTCTCCTCTCCCTATCCTCTCTCCCCCTCTCCCTCTCCTCTCCCCCTCTCTCCTCTCTCCTCCCCTGCAGGGTCGCTGCACAGATGCCGACGCTGCATTTCGAGATGCCCAGCGGCTTCACCTCGGACTACGGGGCGGAGAGGCTGCGGATTCCTGAGGGGCTGTTCGACCCCTCCAACGTGAAGGTCAGTCGCTCACCGTGTGGAATTCCTCCTCCGCGGCAGCAGGGGGCGCTGTGCTGACTGGCTGTGTCTCCCTCACTCACAGGGGCTCTCTGGGAACACCATGCTGGGGGTGGGGCACGTCGTGACCACCAGCATCGGGATGTGTGACATCGACATCCGGCCCGTGAGTATTCCGGGTCAGAGGGAGATGCATAGGGGGCGGGGCCAGGTGGGGGCGGGGTCAGCCGGGGGGCGGGGTCAGGCTGTAGGCAAGCTGAGTCACATGACTCGCATCTCCCACACAGCTGTCTGATTCAGTCAGTCAGTCCTCTTGATGCAACGCAAACCACATGAGGAACGGCTTCTGTTACCAATTACTGCTTCAAGGTGGCTAAAAATGTGCGTGTGTGTGTGTGTGTGCGTGGTGCGTGTGTCTGTGTGTGTGCGTGGTGTCTCTCTCTCTGCGTTTCTCTGCAGGGTCTCTATGGCAGTGTCATCGTCACCGGGGGCAACACTCTCCTGCAGGGGTTCACGGACCGTCTGACCCGGGAGCTGTCACAGAAAACCCCCCCGGTATGACTGGACACGATAACATTGTGAAGAGTAACAACAATACAATACAATACAATACAATACAATACAATACAATACAATCTCTCACTCTACCTCTACCCCAACCCCCACCCCCACCCTAACACCCTCAACCCCCAACCTCAACCCCCAACCCCCAACCCCCAACCTCAACCCCAACCGTCTCTCCTCTCCCTGTAGAGCATGCGTCTGAAGCTGATTGCCAGTAACAGCTCTGTGGAGCGTCGCTTCAGTCCCTGGATAGGAGGCTCCATCCTGGCTTCACTGGTGAGGCTCTGATAGGCTGACTGACTCTCACTTTATCATCCTAGTGATGGGTGAGTGTCCTGTGGGATCCTGTCTCTCCCTGGAGAGAGAGAGCCGTGCGCTTTCTGAATCCTCTGTACTTCTTATACTGTGTGTGTGTGTGTTGTAATTCCCTGAACACACACACACACGTGGTTTCTTTTGAGCACGCGTGCCTCAGATCCGGTCGGTCGAGTGTCGGCTCTCTGATCACAGCCTCGAAAGCGGTTTGTATTTTTATCTCAGACTCGATTTCTGTGTGTTTTGTTGTTTTTTTTGTTTCTGTAGGGCACGTTTCAGCAGATGTGGATTTCGAAGCAGGAGTACGAAGAGGGAGGCAAGCAGAGCGTGGAGAGGAAGTGTCCCTGAGTCACACAGCCGACCCGGGGTCGAGACCGAAACACAACCCCCGCGTCTACGACACGCGTTCCCCGAGCTCCGAGCTCCGAGCTCCGGCCAGGCTGGGCCGGGCGGGGCGGGGTTTGTGTAATGGTTAAAATAAATAAATAAATAAATAATAATAATAAATAAAATAACTTGTTGAACGCGGGGAACAAAAACAAAACAAAACAAAAAAAAAACATTTTTTAAAAACTGCAGCTTTATTCATCCAATTGCTTTTGAAGGAGGTTCCCTCAAAAGCGATTGGATGAAAACCGCTTTATTTTTGGTACTGCAAAAACTGTTATAAAATTAGTACTCATGTGCCATAATAAACCATCGTAAAAGCGTGTGATTTCTGCCGTACTTGTGACATCTAGAGGATAAGTGGTGTAATTACATCTCATTTAGATTCAACTGTATTGTTATTATTTATTTATTTATTTTTTAAATGGCTTTTAATGTTTGTGCATCTTCACGCACACGATGTATAATGTGAGATAACGAAGGTTTTGGCTTTCTTACGTTAACCATGCATTGGGACTGCGAGTTGAAAAAGCCTGAACCGCCCTAGTGTACAACCAGCAACTGTAAGTACGGGTTTTACAGTGGAGAGCGTGGATCTGGCGCCCTCTAGCGGCTCCACCGCGCTGTGTCAGGGGGTGTCGCTGTGTAACGAGGCGTGCTGGATTGTGACGAGCTTGTGAAACGCCAGCGCAGTAAATAAATACACTGTTTATTATTCCTGCTGTGTGGAGTCCTTCTTTTGTTTCGCTGAACTGCAAAGTACGATATTTATTTATTTATTTATTTATTTATTTATTTATTTATTTAAGGGTAACCCCCTTTTTTTTAAAAAAAAAAAAGAGGTTTCCTATATTAAAAGTACAAAAACTGAAGTGATTTATGAAAAAGAAAGTTTAATTTTTCATATTTGAAAAAGGAAAAGTTGCTGTGCATCAAAATGAGCAAAATCTAAAAGAAAAAAGATCATAAAAATATGAATAATTGATTTATAATAATATATCAGCGATCTCAGGACGTTTCGGTCTACAAATCCTTCTTCAGATGGATGGAGGAAAAAAAAAAGTCTTTATAAAATAAAATCCGATTAAAAAAAAATAATGATTAATAATTCTGACAGCGGCGGCGATGTGCATGACGTCATAGCCCCACGCACGTCACTGCAGCCGCTTGCCAATTCATTCCATGCCTTTGATAAGGAGATAGTTCTGAACTGCGCGACAGAGAACAAACGAAACACGATCGCAATGTATCGAGAGATTAGAACAGCGTCAGGCGAGAGATAAAACACCACGGCTTTATAAACGCGACTGCAGAACAGAGGATCCCGAACCGGGACCGAGACCGCGAACGCACAGGTAAGAAACACCAACAGACAGGCGAGGTCTTACCTCGACGCGCTAGCAAGGCTCCTCTTTAAAGTATAGTAGCGCGCTGTTGAGATGACCTCGATGGTGTTGTGAGCTGTTTTCGATTTTAAATGCCGTGCCGAGCAGTCGGCGAGTTTGCTAGAGTTAAACATTTAAAGTTTAGTTAAAAAAATAAATAAATAAGGCAAACGCCCTACATATGTAGCACATACTTTTGTATACATGCGTGTTGCCCCCTTACCTCGCCTCTTTGATTAATTGTGTGACGACATCGGGATCACTGGCAGATCTGAATTAAATAGAAGCTCAATCTACTCTGAAGAGAAAGGGGGGGGGGGGTGGGGGGGGGGGGGGTTGGTTGGCAGGGGCTTACTTTACCAACAGGTAATAACTTACGCTATACAACTACAGGGATGGGAATAAGACTCCTGTTGCACAGCAGTGTCGCCCAGTCCAGGTTTTACTACCAGCTTGATCAGCCCCCAGTGTGTCTCGCTAACAAGCTCAGGTGTGTCTGATTATTAAACTCCCAGTGAAACCAGGACTGGATCACACTGCTGTGCAGCGGGAGTCTTATTCCCCCCCCCCATCCGTTTTAAACGCTAGTATAAAATATACACACATGATGAAACGATGGACTAAAACGCTTGGTTTGTTCCCATGGTATTACTGTAGTGGTCAGACTGGGTTTGCAGTGTTTCATATTGCTTGGCTTATATTATTTATTGTTATTTTTTGATATTTTTTTACAGGGTAATAACTCTTTGAATCGGTATTGTGAGTGAGTTAACGGCCCTAAAAACAAAACTAAAACAAGCCAACGAACAATAAACGATGGGTCTGGCTTTAATGAAAGCGTTGCGGTCGCGGCTGGCAGACACGCCACACGCAGACCCCGCGTCGGATTTCGGGGCAATGCGGGTGTCCCCTTGCCTCCGCCTGGAGACGATCCTGGACTCGCCCGGGGTCCCCTTGCAGGAACGTTTGCGCCACGGCTGGAACCCGTCCGACTGCTCCGCCAGCTTCACCGTCACCGCCGACGGGCTCACGGCGAAACGCAGCCCGGTGGCCTGGAGCACGGACTCCATACGGGGGAAAGAAGGCTTCTCCGCCGGCATCCACGTCTGGGAAATAACGTGGCCGGCAGGGCAGCGCGGATCCCACGCCGTGGTCGGGGTCTCTACCGCCGGCGCTGCTTTGCAAGCGCCCGGCTTTTCCGCACTGGTCGGCAGCGACGGTGAATCGTGGGGCTGGGAACTGGGGAGGAATGAGCTCCACCACGGAGGGGCGACAGTCGGTACCTACCCGTTGGCCGGACCGGCCGGCTCTCGGTCGCCGCTTGCCGTGCCCGACGCAGTGCTTGTGGTGTTGGACGCGGATGCAGGGACCCTGGGGTTCGCGGTGGACAGACACTACCTTGGCACGGCTTTTTCGGGACTGGGGCGGGGAAAGTTTCACCCCAGCGTGAGCGCCGTGTGGGGGGACTGCGAGATTGGGATCTGTTACCTCAACGGGATGCAGCGTAAGTAGAAATTATTCTGTAGGTATGCCGCCGATACAAGACTCCCGTTACATCGCGGTTTGATCCAGTCCTGGTTTCACTAGGAGTTTAATAATCAGACACACCTGAGCTTGTTACCTGAACACACTGTTGTCTGATCAAGCTGGTAGTAAAACCTGGAATGGGTGACACTGCTGTGCAACAGGAGTCTTATTCCCATCCCTGGGATCTAAATGATAAATTGTAGATATTTCTGTTGAAGCTTCACAATTTAACAGTATGAATCCAAATTTAATAGCGCATATTGAGTTTAAAACATATTAAGTCACTGTTTTTGGTGTGTGGGTGTGAGACATACCTGTTGCGACCAATCAGCGACTATAAAAACCGGACGAGCCCTGACTGGCCGACTGGCCTCCTCCTCTCCTCCGTGATTCTCCTCTGAAGCCTGCCTGCGTGTGTGTTGTTTTTCTCCAGGGCAGCCCCAGCCGCTAATGGACCTGTGCAGACGAGCCGTGCGCCGCTCCGTGGGACCCGAGACGGAGACAGCGACTAGAAGCTTACCGCTACCTTCTGCAGCCAAGCGATTTCTGCTGTATCGATAGCAATGGTTTGGTATCGTAGACCACCACCAGAGGGCGCCAACTTCCACCAAAACCCGTTGTATTTATGTAATTATTTATCTCTGTATTTATTTGAATATATATATGCATATGTATTTGTATGTACACTGTGTACGGTATGTACCATATTAAAATCAATTCCAATTCTCCAATTCGCATCCCCTTTTAATCCATCCCAACGCATTTATTTATTGATCAAAAATTGCAATTTGCAGTATTCTGTTAAAAATGAGCATAAACTGGTCTCTCTCTCTCTCTCTCTCTCTCTCTCTCTCTCTCTCTCTCTCTCTCTCTCTCTCTCTCTCTCTCCTTAATAACTGTTCCAAACACTTAAAATAAACAGGCAAGACAGAACAGAATCTATGACCAAAATTTATTTACACAACCACACATTTACATATTATTATTATTATTATTATTATTATTATTATTATTATTATTATTATTATTATTATTATTAATAATAATAATAATAATAATAATAATAATAATAATAATAATAATAATAATGATATTTTTAAATACAAGAGCTAGATTGAAAATACTTACAAGCCTCGTTTAGCAAATGTACAGAATTCACATTGAAATGCATGGGGGAGTGGGGGGGGTCGGTGTGCATCAATTATGTACAGTCAGATCAATAAACCACTAAATACATAATCCATGCGCTTGAAGAGCCGGCCCATGCGTCATTATTAATGATTCCTCGCTATTCTTTACAGGGCCCCCCTGTGCTTAACCGCGTTCGCTGTGCTTTGATGTTCAGCTTTGTTGTCTTTTACTGGGGGAAACTTTCCTGAAGGTTTTTCCCTGTCGATGAATACGGCCCCCTTTCTCAGCTTTTCTGGGGTTTTGATGTTCTTTGGTATTGATGGGAACCCCCCCCCGCGAGTCCCCCCCCCATCTCTCCCTCCGTGCCCCCCCCCCCCCCGTTTTGAGATCGTTGTCGTCTGCGTTGCTAAGGGGAAGACACCGCCGCTCCTAGCACTGGTATCGGCCTCTCTCTGTCTGTGAAGGGAAACGGGGAGAGTTAAACATTACCTGGCTGGGCACTCTCAGCCCCGCACAGGGAGAGTTAAGAGTTACCTGTCCTGGCTGGGCACTCTCAGCCCCGCACAGGGAGAGTTAAGAGTTACCTGTCCTGGCTGGGCACTCTCAGCCCCGCACAGGGAGAGTTAAGAGTTACCTGTCCTGGCTGGGCACTCTCAGCCCCGCACAGGGAGAGTTAAGAGTTACCTGGCCTGGCTGGGCACTCTCAGCCCCGCACAGGGAGAGTTAAGAGTTACCTGTCCTGGCTGGGCACTCTCAGCCCCGCACAGGGAGAGTTAAGAGTTACCTGGCCTGGCTGGGCACTCTCAGCCCCGCACAGGGAGAGTTAAGAGTTACCTGGCCTGGCTGTGCACTCTCAGTCCCGTGCAAGGAGTGTTAAGAGTTACCTGGCCTGGCTGTGCACTCTCAGTCCCGTGCAAGGAGTGTTAAGAGTTACCTGGCCTGGCTGGGCACTCTCAGCCCCGCACAGGGAGAGTTAAGAGTTACCTGTCCTGGCTGGGCACTCTCAGCCCCGCGCAGAGAGAGTTAAGAGTTACCTGTCCTGGCTGTGCACTCTCAGCCCCGCACAGGGAGAGTTAAGAGTTACCTGTCCTGGCTGGGCACTCTCAGCCCCGCACAGGGAGTTTTAAGAGTTACCTGTCCTGGCTGGGCACTCTCAGCCCCGCACAGGGAGAGTTAAGAGTTACCTGGCCTGGCTGGGCACTCTCAGCCCCGCACAGGGAGAGTTAAG
>NW_026708352.1:65000-67170 GCF_902713425.1 Acipenser ruthenus
TCGAAGGTGGGTCTCCTCTCTGGCTGTTCAGTCCAGCACTGCTTCATGATCTGAATGCACTCCATAGGAGCCTGATCCACAGTGACAGAGGGTCTGCACAGAGGAGGAGGCTTCCTGACCTTCTTAATGATCTCTGAGGGAAACAGAGACAGAGTGAGAACGAGAGAACGAGAGAACGAGAGAACACACACACACTGACACACACACACTGAGACACACACACTGAGACACACACACTGACACACACACACTGAGACACACACACACACTGACACACACACTCTTGTGCTGTAATTAATAATAGGGGTGGGGTTTGAATAACGGGGCGGGGCTTTAGTAATGGGGCGGGGTTTCAGTAATGAGGCGGGGGTTGAACAACGGGGCGGGGTTTGAATAACGGGGGCGGGGTTTACCCTCTGCGCTCATGTCTACCATGCAGTAGGGAGCGTTCCTCACGATCACCTCCTGCATGATGATGGAGAAGCTGAACACGTCCCCCCTGAAGGTGCCCTTCTGCTCCAGGTTCGAGTCTCTCAGCAGCTCTGGGGCCGTCCACAACTGGTCTGCAAACAAAGACCGCTGTCACCGTCACAGAACTGCAGCGGGGCTTTTAAAAAAAGAAAGGGTTCCGGGATATTAAGGGGTACACCCCCCCGTACCTTGCGGTCTCTTCTCCTCTTGAGGCACCTTCTGCGTCTGCAGGATCTCGTTGTAGCCGTAGTCCGTGACCTTGAGCACGAACCTGCCGTCCACCACGCAGTTCCGGGACTTCAGGCGCCCGTGAATCAGCTCTCGATGGTGCAGGTACTTCATACCCTGGGGAGGGAACAGCGAGAGAGGGGAGCAGCGCCCCTGATGAAGAGTCCCACAGAGACAGCGCAGCAGCGCGGGACACAGCCCAGTGACAGCGTGGCGAAGCACAGGCTGGCACGTACCTTGATGAGGTCGAGCAGGAGCGAGGACTTGAACATCCAGTCCAGCTTCATGTCGCTGTTCCGGATGAGGTCCTCCAGACTCCCGCGGGCGCAGTGCTCCGTCACGATGGCGAACACGCCGCAGTCCTGGAAGAACCCCAGGAACAGGTTCAGGTTCTCGTGGCGCATGTCTCGCAGCTGCAAGAGGAGGAGGGGAGACCCGCAGTCACGCCACGGCGCAGCCACGCGCAATCCGCAGCGACGCACACGCCCACGCAGTAGCGTTGTAAGCATCGCACAGTCGGACTCGCTGAGTTAATTACATTCTCTCTCGCGTTTCTGGAATTCAGCACTTTGATAGGATAGGGTGTTGGGGTGGGTGTGTGGGTGTGGGTGTGGGTGGGATTGGGGGTGGGATTGGGGTGGATGTGGGTGGGTGTGGGGGTGGGTGTGGGTCGGTTTGGGGGTGGGTGTTGGTATGGATGTGGGTGGGGTGGGTGGAGTGGGGGTTGGGGTTAGGGTTGTGTGTGGTTGGGGTGGGTGTGGGTGTGGGTGTGGGTCGGTTTGGGGGTGGGTGTTGGTATGGATGTGGGGTGGGGTGGGGGTTGGGGTTAGGGTCGTGTGGGGTTGGGGTTTGGTGTGGGTGGGTGTTGGTTTTGGTGTTGGTGTGGGTGTGGGTGGGTGTGGGTGTGGGTGTGGGGGTGTGTCAGGTGGGTGTGTGTGGGGGTGGGTCAGTTTGGGGGTGGGTGTTGGTATGGATGTGGGTGGGGTGGGTGGGGTTAGGGTCGTGTGGGGTTGGAGTTGGGTGTGGGTGGGTGTTGGTTTTGGTGTTGGTGTGGGTGGTGTGGGTGTGGGTGTGGGTGGAGTTGGGGTTGTGTGGGGGTGGGTCGGGTCGGGTGGGTCGGGTGAGGGTTGGGGGTGGGTGTTGGTATGGATGTGGGTGTGTGTGGGGGTGGGTGGGTGTGGGTGTGTGTGGGGGTGGGTCGGGGTCGGGTGGGTCGGGTGGGGGTTGGGGTTGGGTGTGGGTGGGTGTTGGTTTTGGTGTGGGTGTGGGTGTGGGGGTGGGTCAGGTGGGTGTGTGTGGGGGTGGGTCGGGTCGGGTGGGGGTTGGGGTTAAGGGAAGCGAGGGGATCACCTTGCAGAACACGGTTTTGGTGTTGGTGTGGGTGTGGGTGTGGGTGTGGGTGTGTGTGGGTGTGGGTCGGGTGGGGGTTGGGGTTGGGGTTAAGGGAAGCGAGGGGATCACCTTGCAGAAC